>NW_004797672.1:661145-687302 GCF_000002075.1 Aplysia californica
TGAGTCAGCGAGTGAGTGAGTATACGTATGTTTATGCGCGCGCGCGAGCGAGCGAGTGTATACATAATATTATATGTGTGTGTGTGTGTGCGTGTGTGTGTGAGTGTGTGTGTGTGTGTGTGTGTGTGTGTGTGTGTGTGAGAGAGAGAGAGAGAGAGATAGAGAGAGAGATAGAGAGAGAGATAGATAGATAGATAGATGTATAGACAGGTAGATAGATAGAGAGATATACAGATAGAGATAGAGATAGAGATAGGTAGATAGAGAGAGACAATATTTCAACAAGTGCAATGCCCTACGGTCGGTCTCCTTGGGTGCAGCCGCCTTCAAAACCAGGTCATATCAAACCCGTTTGCAAAAGGCAATAAAACAGTGTGCATCTACGCAGGATTAACTCTAGGGTGTGTGTGTTATTGTGTGTGTAAGTGTGTGCAAGTCTGTGTGTGTACAGTGTGTACAAGTGTGTGGGGGGGGGGGGTATTCTTTGTTAGCTTGGGGGTTTTTCTGTTTTGTTGGGGGGAGGGAGGGGTGGGGGCTCAAGTGTGCGCGTTTGTTTTTGTGTATTTGTGTGCGTTTGAGTGTGTTTGTGTCAGTGTTTTTGTGTGTGGGGGTGCATATTTATTGTTTGTGAGTTCGTAGGTGTGTATGTGTGTTTGTATGTATTTTTTCTCTGTGTTTATGAATGTGCAACAGAGGTAGGTTTGTGTGTGTGTTTGTCTATGGTTGTGTGGGTACGTGCATGTGTTTGTGCGTGTATGTATGTATGTACGTGCGTGTATATGTGTATATGAGTGTATACATGTGTGTGTGTGTGTTTTGTGTGCATGTATTTGTTTATGTGTGGGGGAGGGGTATATGACCACATGATGTTTTCACTTCGCCTCGCCTGTAGTCCGGCCTTAAGTGGTCGCTTTTAAGGACCAGCGGGCTAACCCAGATTTCGGGGGTTTCCAGAAATCTTGACCTACACCAAAAGTGGGCATTGCCCTACCTATAGGAGAAGTTTGGTTCCATTGTTGGGTATATTTGTTTGGTTATAGAGAAAATTCTCCTTGTCTTGTAAAGAAACTGAACAAGGGGCAAAAAACTTAAGCCTACCTTTAATTTTTTCAAAACAGCATTTTTCGGGTTAGCCCCCTTGTGCCTAAAAGCGGCCAATTATTTTCGCGCCTCCTTGATTCTCCACAAAGTTTTTAAAAGCGCCGGTGCTGAACGCTACTTCCCCCAACATGACTCCCCGGCTGCTGCTGTCAGACTAGGTCTACTGTGTGTGTGTGTGTGTGTGGTAGTAGAGAAGTGTTCTTATTGCAAACCTCAACAAAGTGCTGAAATCACTCAGTCTCTGTTGATTCCAGAAAGGTTTAGGGGTGATAGATCTAGATCTAGATCTAGTACAAAACAGCAGTTTACTTCAGTTGTGGTTTGTGCAAGTGGATTAGAAATGATGATATTGTGATCTTGGTATTTAGATCTAGATTCTACATATAGATATATATAGATCTAGATCTAAGTCTAGATAGGTCTAGACAAGTCTAGTCTTACGCGAGTCATAATTATTAATTCTCAGAACGAACTCCAAAAGGACATAAGAGATTAATTAAGTGTATTTATTGTTGTTTTATTATATTTTATTATATTTTTTTGTAGTTGAGTGGGAAGGGGAGGGAGAAAAAAAAGAAGGGTGGGGATGGACCCAACTGTAGAGGGGACATAGTGTTAAGTTTCGACTGCCAAACTCCGGAACTCCAGGAAGTTCTAGAAGATACAACGACAAAGAGAACGTAAAACAATATTATGGGTTGTTTTTGCTTGAACGTGCTGTTTGTTCTTGTAAAGAGTACACCAGCACCTGTCATGTAGGCGCTTCCCTGTTGACGCAGGAGGCCAGAGTTCGATTCCCAAGTGTGGAAGAATAGGATTTTAATACGTGTGGAATAATACTATCTCAACAAAATAAATATAATTGTTTGTTATCGTACCTAATTGGATACGCGTGTACAGCCGAAGAGGGAAATTAAAGAAGCTCCTGTCAGAGTTTGCTATACGATCTTTTATCATAATTTCTAGAAGAGAAAAATAGAGAAGATTATTTGTTCTTCGGGTAGCATTTCGTCATCCATCAAGTCGAACAAAGACCCCGAATCCAACAAGATGTCCACAAATGACAGCGAATACAGAAACATGGCGGAAACAACAGAAGCTATAGGCTCGGAGTTGTCAGAAGAGCCTGCAAGTTCTGAGCTCAGACCTCTATCCCACAGTATTATCACTACCAACAGCTACAGACCTCTGTCTCACAGACTCATCTCGGCCAACAGCCTCATCCAGCAGCAGTCAATCCTAACTCACTCGGTGCTGGAGGCGAACAGACTCGTATCACGATTGTCTTTAGACAGGGGTCAGCATCTTTGTGACGATTTCCACGATCGTGTGGGAGGAGAGACAGAACAACGATGTAATCATGATGGGGTTTGTGGAGAGAAAGATCAGCGAGGTAATCATGATTGGGTTGAAGGAGAGACAAAACAGAGAGGTAATGATGAGGGCGTTGGAGGAGAGACAATACAACGAGGTAATCATGATGGTGATATAGGAGAGAAAGATCAACGAGGGAATCATGATTGCGTTGGAAGAGAGACAAACCAGAGAGGAAATCATGAATGGGTTGGAGGAGAGAGAGAACGGCGAGGTAATCATGAGGGCTTTGGAGAGACAAAACAGAGAAGTAATCACGAAGGGAGACGGCTGTGTGGGGAAACTGTAGGGCATGACAGCACTGAGACAAAACCTGTGCGGCGAGCTGAGGAGTTCGGGGTGGGTATTTCTCGTTTACAGACTAGCGAAACAAACGACAAACACATTGGAAGCCCTGATGCTGATCTGCTTTCCTGTCCAACAGAGGGAGTTCACTTACGAGAGACACAAACTACTAGTGCGTCTGTGGGAAATTCCTATCCTATCCGGCGAGAATGCGTGCCAGAGGATGCAGAATGGCAGATACTAGACTGTTGTAGACATTCTCAAAGACTGTCTGATTTAGACAAAACATCTTCACCAGACAGTGATGTCTGTAGACACTCTCAAAGACTGTCTGATTCAGACATAAAATCTTCAGCAGAAAGCAATCTGTGTAGACACTCTCAAGGACTGTCTGATTCAGACATAAAATCTTCAGCAGAAAGCAATCTGTGTAGTCAAGGACTGTCTGATTCATACGTTTCATCTTCAGCAGAAAGCGACCTCGGGTCGTGTTCAGATCAGACGTTAGAACAAAAACGTCACGAGGGACACGGCGATGAGCCAGACAACAGCTTCTCAACCTCCCCTCTCCGGACAGAGGAAGTGACCACTGACATCGTGGTTGCCCACTCTGATGACGTCAGCAGTTGGAGCTTCTCCAGTGTGTCCTCGACCTGCTCTCTCGCGGTGAGTAGAGTCAGGCCGGGAGTCTGTTGTCTTGGTGTGAGCGGGGAACAGACGGAGGCGTCAGACAGTGGTGGGGAAGACACAGAGGGTGGTGTACCTTCTGTGGTTAGTGGTGTACCTTCTGTGACGAGTGGTGTGCTATCTGTGACGAGTGGTGTACTATCTGTGACGAGTGGTGTACTATCTGTGACGAGTGGTGTACTATCTGCGGTGAGTGGCGTGCCTGCCGTGGTTGGAGGTGTACCTTCTGTGGTGGATGGTGCACCGTTTATGATGGGAGGCGTACCTTCTGTGACGTACCACGTCTCTCAAACGTGGCTGGACAGAGGTGTCTTTTCTCCAGACATACCGAATGACAGATCGGGCAATGACAGATGGGACAAGGACAGATTAGACAAAGACAAAGGAGGTGTGCACACAGACGTTGTCTCTTGCCAGGTGACCTCCCAGCAGCAGACGACGCGGACACAGCAACGTGACGTCACTTTGTTCCACTCGCCAGACAGGAAGTTGACCATCCCACAGGAGGAAGAGAGCACAGGTGTGAGGAACTTGCGGTGTACGGAAATCCCCTCTGACCTATCGCTAGTTTCGATTTCATCTGATGAAATGCCAAGTGGTTCCTCAGAGTTTGAGAAAGGTCAGCGGTGTATAGACGAGCCCTGTTCTGTCATGTCGTCTGCAACCCCTCCTTGTGACAGACGAGAAGGTTCAGCTCACGACCGTTGTGGGCACTCTCCTTCTCCAGTCAAAGTATCTGGTGCTGTCGAGTGTAAAGGGGATCTCTTGGCCTTTCATCACGGCCAAACACACAAGTCGAAACCCCGAGAGCTATGTGAAAATCTGGTGGTGTATTCTTCCATGGATTTAATTGATATACCTTTTGTAAATAAGAGCCAAGAGGCACCCCCTAACATGATCGAAGGCGAGAAGGCAAGAACTGAGACTGGGATTTTCTCCGCTTTTTCCAAAACACGCCAAGACGAGACCGTCTTGGCATGTAACGACAAAATTGTAACTCCTGATGAAATGTCTGGAACTTTTGTGACGCCGTATGCTTCCAGCGCTACTTTGGGTCTAAGAACTTGCGTGAACGACACAATATCTGCTCCTCGAAACGATACGGTAGGATTAGATGGCTCAACGATAGCCGACATAGCGACGAGACGAGAGGCTGGGGGACTACTGAGTGGATCACGTGACGTCACCCGGCGGCTCAGAGACGGTGACCAAAGAACGTCGTGCTCTACTTTTGTCAACCAAAGCTGTGACGTAGAGGCGGGTCGTGAGACAAGACAAGACAGCGGCGGCTTTTGGAGACGGGCATGTCGCTCTCACAACACTGTAGACAGCTTCAGGACTTCGGGGAATCATCGGTGTAACATCTCTCAGTCGGAAAGTAAGAACTCTTACACTGAGTCTTCTGCCGAATACGACTTTTTAGACGCCCGTTTAGAGGCTCACAATACCAACGCTCAGTCTGAAAGTAAGAACTCTTACTGTGAGTCTTCTTCCAAATACTTTTTAGACGCCAGCATAGATGCAGGTGCTCAGAATACCAGAGATTCAACGTCTGGTATCTCTGACGTTTCCCGGTCTACATTTTGGCAGACCAGTTCAAAACGAGGTTCTGACGTGAGCCGAACGTTACAGAACAGACCAGGTGTCTACGTTCATTCTGGCTTTCGGACGGTCAAGCTCAACAAGAACACCTGTGGGGAAGCAGCAAGAGGCACGACGTCCACAGACGTCTGCAATAAATCGTCCCCGATACCCCAGACAAGACGTTCTGAGGGAGATGAAAGAACTTGGTCTTTGACAACAACAGCTGAGATGACTACGCATGACGGCAGACCTACCTTATCTGCTTTCCTAACTTTGAAGCAGAGAAACGGATGTCTCCCTAAAACGACAGAGAGAGGCGGAAACTACAACGATGTGTCGCAGAAATCGGTCACACGCCCCGAGACTGTTCAGGTTTGTGACAGTTCTGGCACACTGCCAAACCCAAAGACCCGTGACGCTGTGATGTCATCATCACATCACGTGACCCAGGAGGTTGTTGTCGGAACAGCTGTCATGCTGCACAGGCACCAGAGACATAGAAACAACAACGCTGCCTCTAGGGGGCGCACCGCGCTGGAGAAACAGCGGGAGAAACAGGATAGAAAAAAGGGGAAGAAACAGGGGGAGAAAGAGGATAGAAAACAGGGAGAGAAACGGGGGGAGAAAAAGGATAGAAAACAGGGGGAGAAACAGGCAAGGAAACAGGGGGAGAAAGAGGGGGAAAAACAGGGGAGGAAAGAAGTGGAGACACAAGGGAGGAATCAGGGGGAGAAACAGGGGAGGAAACAGAAGAAGACCAAGAAAAGGAAAGAACAGAAGGGCGGGAAACTGTCACTGCCAGGGACACCGGAGCCCACCTTGCCTTGTCCCCTGCCGAGCACAGAAGCAGGCCTCTGTCTGCACAAAGGTAACTATCGCCGAAATAGACGTGTGAGTGTTGTTTGCTGTAGTGGGTGGTTGGCGGGTGCTCTGGTGCGGTTTGCTCCTTCTTTCCTACCAAACGTCTATCGTCCTGATCTCTCCTCCTTTTTGTGTGTGTTTGTTACTCTCTTGTAACACCTCTAATCTTCGGCACTTATGTGACTTTATTGTATTGCAAGTGCCGCACAACTCTTATTACTAAAACATAAACAGACATTTAGAGCATAAAAGAGTGAAAACATTAATTGTATACATCTCTGCTTACCTAAAACAACTCAGACGTCTGTGGTGCCATGCATGATTCATCAGACGGGGCGTCGGTATAGCTTGTTCACTTTCGTCTGACCGCGTCAAAAAAAAAAATTCTAGCTCATTGAGGAATTTACCTATGCCCACGAAACTTTGCATGGCCCTTCTGCAGGCCAGCGACCAAACATAAATATTTTTTTTTAAATCTTCACTCAGTAATGAAAAAGGTTTTCTCTTTGGGCCCTGTGTTAAAAACCGCTCTTTGGATACGTACACAGGATCACTAATATAAATGACTTACAGTAACCTTGCCTACAAATTGCTCATTTTGAGACAGCGACACCACCCTACCCCCACATTTCAGTGAAAGTTTTCTGCTGGGACATTTCAGTAAACCACTTTCAGCACTTTTTAAGGACCCCCGGGCGAGTGTTGAGTTCCTGCGTGCTGTCGGCATCGCTGACCGTTTATGAAGCCACAGCGCAAGAAGAGAGAGAGAGAGAGAGAGAGAGAGAGAGAGAGAGAGAGAGAGAGAGAGAGTGTGTGTGTGTGTGTGTGTGTGTGTGTGTGTGTGTGTGTGTGTGTGTGTAAGTTTGTACATTTCATCTCCCAGCTGTCTAGACGTCTCCACGTGCTCCACGTGAGTCTAGAAAATAACTCACCCCGTCTCTTGAATCGTGTTTCTTAGGCGAACGTTATAGAGTGGTGTTGAGGACAGTAGGCTTATGTCAACTTTTCAATGTTTTAGGTGTATGCAGGAAGTCTACTATTATTTTTTTAACCCACTTTAGGCTTACACCAAAGAAAACGTGCCGGAACCTTAGTTTGCAGTGACTTTTATTAATTGGCTTTTAGATTCTGATGTTCGCTTAACTTTTAGACCCGCATGCAAAGACCCAGAAAGATTAAACAGAGCGATGTGTTTTTATCCCGTTTTAACCGCGGTCAGACGAAGGTGGACGAGCTATAGCCTGGCAGGTAGTTGGGCTATTGGGTTCATAACTGAAGGGTAATTGGTTCAAACCCTGCCAGGGCCGCTGTAGCTGTGTCCTTGAGAACGGCCCTTTGCACGGAGTTTCCTCACTTCACTCAGGTGGAATAGTTATCAAATTGTTATCCGGCTATAATGTCAAATGCTCGTGTCAGTTTGTCAAAATTTTTCGTGGGTGGTTGGTGGGTGCTCTGGTGTGGTTTGCTCCTTTTTGCTATCAAACACCTATCGCCCTGATCTCTCCACCTTTAAAAAATATTTATTACTCTCTTGTAACACATGTAATCGTCGGCACTTTTGTGACCTTATTGTGTCACAAGTGCGGTTAAAACTCTCACTAAAACTAAAGGGGGTTTCGTGCTTAATCGGCTGCTTGCATTTTATACTTCACGGGAAGCCAAGAACGTTTCTGAACATTCTTTGGTCTGCTCGGATAATAACACATTGCAAAGCTCAAGGAGTATGCTGCAGAGCGTTGATATAAATACAGTTGTTACTATTATTTTTCAAACCAGTGAATCCCCCCACAGGGGCAATGCTACTGACTGAAGTTGTCTTTAGGCCATTCCCAAAAAGAGGACATTATCATGTTCTTATGCACAGTAGAATTGTAAACGGGCTGATTTATCAATGTCATGCTCATACTGTGCCGGAACAACATAGGGGGAACTGCTGCTTTTTCTTTCCTCATCCTTACTATTGTCATTTTCCCTCTACTTCTTTTGCATGTTTGTCACTCTCTGTCACTCTCTTGTGACCCGCTATTCCCGGGGTGCCTTGATAATCGAAGCGGACTTTGTGCTGTGGAGGCTAGAGAGGTGAGCAGAGTAAGCTTGGTTCCCCATTTGGACTTCTCTGTTGACATCCATCTCTCTGGCGCTCATATGACCTTATGCAGTTGCGAGCGCCGTAAAACCACTAAAACTAACAACCCGGTGAATACACAAATAGTAAGATCACGCAGCGCCAATTATGTACATCCAAAAACAAAGAAAGAAAGATATAAAAAGTTTTTTACCATCTGGCATAATGCTTTTGTCAGAATGAGCATAGATGTGTGTTGCTCTTAGAGTATGTATCTGTATACAACTTATAACTCGAAAGGTCTTGTATTTAAACTCCTGCATGTGGTTGAATGATGCGTTTGATATTTGATGTGAATGTACATTTTGTCAGCTTTACTTCTGTTTTCCTATTAACTTTTAATGAGAGTAATATATAATTTAATTATTTTATGTATACCACCTGCATGTGTTTATACGATCCTGTACAACCAAGAAAATCTTCCCTTTGGGATTATAAAGCATTATCTTATCTTATCTTAACCTAAATATTTCTCATCGAGCATCTCCGCCTGTCTCAGGGTAGGCCATGGCAGATAGGGTCAAAGCAGCCAGCCTCCAAAATAGTGGGTCGTGTCTGTGAGGGCAATGACATTCACAATCAACCTCTTGCAATCTCGTTCTCCTTGCAGACGGCCATTTCCGATTCGAGAACGGCTGGCCAATGGCGGACGCTTACTCCAACCCTCTAGCGGACGGAGCATTTAACAGAGTGACCATCCCTGGCCTTGATGTACAGAACACGAACCCGGACGCTCGGACGTTTAGCCGGGTGGGAGATCTCGAGGAGGTGCTACCCCTGAACCACCCTCTGGACTGGCGGGCTGTACCACGTGACGACGTACTGACGTCATCTACAGGACAGGGGGGCGGGGTGGTTGACGGGTGTCTCTTCTCTTCTGTGCCGGACTGCGGTGTGGGGAGGAGAGGTAGTGCAGAGACGTGTGGGAAGGTGGGGGTGGATGAGGAGGGGAAGATTCTGTCAGGCACTGGAGGAGGGGGTAGGGTGAGAGACCGGGGGTCTGGCGGGAGAGATGGAAGAAAGGAAGAGAAGAAGAAGAAGAGGAAGAATAAGAAAAAAGGAGGGAAAGCCAAGTCTTTTCGAGAGGATGTTCTGATTTTTAGCGAGACCAGACTGGCTTGTGATCACGTGACCGTTCCTTGTGAGACGTCCCAGGCCTTTTACGCCGCGACGAGGACAGACAAGAGGAGAGGGGGGAAAGAGGAAAAAGAAAGAGGTGAGAGAGAAAGGAAAGAGGAAAAAGAGAGAGGTGAGAGAGAAAGGGAAGAGGGAAAAGAGAGAGATGAGAGAGAAAGGAAAGAGGAAAAAGAGAGAGGTGAGAGAGAAAGGGAAGAGGGAAAAGAGAGAGGTGAGAGAGAAAGGGAAGAGGGAAAAGAGAGAGGTGAGAGAGAAAGGAAAGAGGAAAAAGAGAGAGGTGAGAGAGAAAGGGGAGAGGGAAAAGATGGGAGAGGGAGGGATGACGAGGGGGATAAAAAGAAAAGAGGTGAGAGAGAAGTGGCGGAGGGGAAACAGAAGAAAATGAGAAAGGAGGGGGAGGAAGGAAGAGAGAGGAGAGGAAGGAAGGAAGAGAAGGAGAGAGGAAAAAGAAGGGGACGAAATGTGGAGGAGGAGGGGGAGGGGAGAGAAAGGCCAGGGAGAGAGGGAGAGGAGGAGAGTAATAAACATCATCACGACAACGATGGTAGGCGCGTGCACAAATGTAGCAAAAGACGTTCTGAGAAACCGGTCAAGGAGACATCAGTCGCGACACAAAGGAAAGACGGAACTGTCGATGAACTAGAACAAGAACCTCAACTTACCACGAGTGGACAAGGAAGTAAGACGTTTGGGGTTTGTGACAATGGAAGTCCCAGATCAAGGCGCGATAGCCTGCAGAATGTTTCGAGCGATTCAGGGATGAAGGATCGCCTCTCTCCGGTTCAAACAGAAACATTAACAGTAAGAGTTAATGTTCTCGATGATTTAGAGCCAACTGTTATCGCGGAAAATGATTGTCTCGAAAATGACGCGTCGGATGTAGAAAGTCGGTCACATGAGCTGACGACAAGCAAAACCGCTAGATCTAGTGTGTCTACGAACGGTTCTTTTTCTCAACATTTGGCTGCTGATGACGAAACAGAAAGAAGTCATTCCTTCCTCGAGAGTCCTGAAATAGTGGTCAACACAGATGCTGAACCAGGACCCCGAGGCTCAGGAGAGGTGACGTCATCGCTCACTTCTGCAGCAGACGACGGCAGTTCCAGATGGTCGTCGTCGCTGTCTCAGCAGGAGTCGAACCCCGGCGGCCCGAGGAGGAGTGAACAACACTCTCTTGTGACGTCGTGTTCTGGGGAGACAGGTACGTATGGCTGGTAAGACTGACTGGTGCTGGGATACGGGGTGAATTTTTTCGTTATGACTGGGGTTTTTAACAACGACAAACCATCTAGCATAAGGCTATTGTCAGTTATATAAGCTTCAAAGTGTATTGCTCCTTCGAGAATGTATCTGATATAACTCTAAAGATCTTGTAATTAAATTCCGGCATGTGGTTGATTGAATGATGCATCTGGTGTGATATGTACATTTTGTCGGCTTCAATTTTCTTTCCATACTGAATTTTATTAAGAGAGTAATATATAAATTTAAATCTGTATGTTTACCTGCATGTGTTTTTACTGTCCTGTACAGCAAAGTGTATAATCGGCAGATAAAAGGGTACAGCCAAGAAAAATTTCCCTCTGGAATAATAAAGTATTATCTTATCTTATCTTATCTTATCTTATCTTGTACCCAAAAGCCTCGCCAGTTGAACCGCCCGCTCCCAGTGACACCCAGGACGCCCCGCCCAACACCCCCGTGGAGTTGTACTTCAGTCAGCCACGCCCACCTTGCCACGACTTCCTCACATCCGGGCTCGACGGGGACAGGAAGTGCCCACAGACTGATGACGTCACCGGCCGCCATCACCACGTAGACAAGTCGGTTCGAGAGTTTGAGGAGACAGACGTGAAGGCGTTGTGGAAGGTTCTCCGCGGAGAGAAAGGGGCGTCACTCGTGGTCAGGGGAGGAAAGTCGAAGGAAGGAAAGAAGGAGAAAGGTGGCAAAAGAGGAGGCAATAAAGATCTGGAACAAATCAACGGGATGGAAAGAATGCTGTCCTGTATTAAGTACGTATCTTCGGTTTCTGTAGACAGAACGGACCCCATTTACCGGCATTTAGATGCTTCAGCTACTCATCATCATTATTGCTTTACGTTTTTGTTATCCAAAGAAAAATTCCAGGCCTGACGTTTTTCTTATCCGTAGAAGAACTTCATTTTCAAACACTCAAAAAAAAAGTCCCAAATCATTCTTCTTCTTCTTCTTTTCGTTTTAATTACTATTATCAAAATATCTGACCACTTTAGCGCTAAGAATTATTTGGTCGGTTTTTACCTACATTAAAATTGTACAAAATGTTTTCAATACCCAATGTTGTATACTTTTGCTTCCGTACCAAGATAAATGTCCATGGCATGGATGATGATGGTTACGATGTCGACTTCCCTAAACATTTTTGACGACCCCCCCAAAAAAAAAAACACAAAAAAACACACACACACAGAGCTAGATCATTCATTCTACATGAAAAGTAAACAAGTGAACATAAGTAGATTTTTCTTATTTTAATCATATATAATATGTGTTTATACAACGAATCACGGCTCGCACACAACAAGATAGTACAGTCCTCTCTTTGAACCAATTAAAAACGTGTCCTCAAAACCTAATGGCACCCTTTTCGAAAAAGTGCCGAGTTTGCGAACAGAGTTACCCTACTTGTGTGAAATACAATAAATGTGAATCTAACACACTGTGCTATTCTTATTCTTCTTTAGGAGAAACGAAAGAGAGCTTCAAAACCAAGACTGTAACGCCATCTGAAACAATGCGCGGACTTCCGCGGACAATTTTTGGGTTGACTGAACTATCTTGTTAGGCCTATGAACGATATTAGATCCCGTATCATCATCATCATCATCATCATCCAGTGCCAGATCTGCGACAGACATCGGCGATCATGGTTTTCCATTCATTCTTTTGCTCGGATGCTGCTAAAAAAGCCACGTTTCTCTGATCTTTCCCCGTTACCAATTTTTTTAGGATCTCTAAGTAGGTTGCTCTGTGCATATGCCTTCCTCGTTTGCCTTCATTTTTGCCAGAGAGAGCTAGATGTTCAAGACGTTTATGTCGATTCAGGTGTCCCAAAAACTGCATTTGTAGTTTCATGATTGTTTTTAACAGTGAGCCTCCCACGATATATATATATATATATATAATTATATATATATAATTATATAACCCGCCAGGTGGGCGGCCCAGGAACAAGACCAGGTTCTCGGACATGTCTCTGCCGCTATCGAGCTGCTGGACCAGGAGATAGACCAGGAGCCTGAACTGACTTGGCCGAGGGCGTTGTGTCACGTGCAGCTGAGTCCTCCGTGGTGGGGGGGACGGGGGGAGGAGGAGGGGGACACACAGACAGAGTCAGACGTGCGTGTGGACTGGCCTTTTCCCGCCAGGGGCTTCGTCTTCATGGGCGACAGGGCCGACAACTGTAACCTCAACTGGCCTCTCCCGATACGGAGAAAATCGTCGGTGGCGAAAAAACGGCGGACGAAAAAGACCGATCAGACTTCGGTTACTGGTAAAACTTCTTCGAAGACTTCCGAGGTAAAGATTGACGGAAGATCGAGTGAAGATTTGGTTGCTAAGAAAACAGTTTCGCATGACTCAGGTGTGAAAATTAAAGCAAACTCTACGAAGGGTTTAAGAGCGAAGAGCCAGAATCTGAAGTCTTCAGACGTCAAATCTACGGGAGAAACAAAACCAAACAAGGAAGGTCAACGTTCCACCCCACCAGAGGAACCAGGGGATAAAATCCCCCTGTCCAAAGCCCACGAAGACTCCTCCGGGAAAAAAGGGACTAACAACAATAAACGTCCCTCGACCGAATGTTCCAGAAGGTCTATGTCCAGTTTGCCAAAGGGTACATCACCCTCTGAGTGCAGACGGGCTCCGGTGAGGCGAGAGGGGAAATCCCCAACACGACAGAGGAAGCAGGAAGTGGAGAGTAGGCCGAGGGGGACATACTTCCGAGTCTGTGCCAGTGGTGAGGGCAAGAAATCGCGGGGCTGTGGAGCGACTTTCCCTCACGAGAGCACAAATAAATCATCGTCACGAGGAGAAAGATTTCCTCGCGAGTCAGAAGTCACGACATCGGTGCAGTCAGACTTGAGACAGAGCTGCTGCACAGCAGGAAAGAAATACCACTCGAAATGTCACCATCCATCTTCAAACGGCACATCGAGAAACCTGTTTAAAGCACGACTTTCTGGCCTGAATTCAAAGAGAAGTATTTGTACAGTTTCAGCTGCTAGAGCTACTTGTAGTTCCGTAAAATTCGACATATCTACGAGATTTAGCGAGCCCGATTATTTGAGAATGCCAGGATCGAAAGAACAAAAACTCAATGCACACCGTAAGGAAGTTGTGGGAATTTCCGATGTTGTGTGTGCGTCACTGCCGCCAATCGTGTGGTCGCAGGAACAGGAAGTGCAGCTGAAACAACAAACTTCTGACGTCTGGGCAGACTGTATTGTGGGGGCTGGGGACGGGGACACTTGGGGAAACTCTGGGACTCGGCTGGGGCCGCGGGAGAGATTGGCAAAGGGGAAGAAAATTAAAGCCAAGAGTTGCAGGAAACATGGGCCGGGACGGAAGGTTAGATCTAGAACTCCGTCTGTGACGAGAAGTACTAGACCTAGATCTGATGGTGGTCTGTATTCTCTTGATTCAACAAGAAGACAGGTAACACCTGGAAAAAGCTGCAGTTTGCAAGAAACTGTTCCACGTATCCCGTCTTGGAACGATCCTAAACTTGCGGATGACTCTGTTCCACCACATTGTAGATCTACGCTCTCCCTAAACCACTGCAAGCGGCTGTTGGGTCTGACAAATCACGCACTTAATTGTGCAAGTAAAAAAACACATGACCAGTCTCAGCCACGATATTCTGACTCATGTGATGACAATATCGGGAAAAGAGATGAGTGTGAGACATTAATTGGTAAGCTCTCGTCGGAAAGATCGTCAGAATTGACTCACAATCGCTGGGCACACTCTCGCGCGAGAGTTCGAGATCGTGCTCAGTCCCCACAGCATACACTTGAACACAGCTCGGCACACGAACTGATCGGGGAGGAAGGAGAAAGTCACTGCCATCGACTTGGTCTGGGGGCTGTGTCAGGTCTGGGGGCTGTGTCAGGTCTGGGGGATGTGTCAGGTCTGGGGGCTGTGTCAGGTCTAGGGGCTGTGTCAGGTCTGGGGACTGTGTCAGGTCTGGGGGCTGTGTCAGGTCTGGGGGCTGTGTCAGGTCTGGGGGCTGTGTCAGGTCTGGGGGCTGTGTCAGGTCAGGGGGCTGTGTCAGGTCAGGGGGCTGTGACAGGGCCACATATTCCCCCACCACACCACGTCGGGGACGGAGACAGGGCGGAGAACGGTAGCTCCAGGAAAAGTGTCGAGGCTGTAGTCGATTCAGAGATACACGGAGTATATTGTTCTTTTACGAGTGAGCGTCTGTCAACCCCGTACGCTGATATTGAAGGTGACATTTTCTCGGCATCTCCAAAAATAAACCATCTCTACCAACAAAGGCGAGGAAAAAAGTCGTCAGGTGGAGTTTCTCGGAGCATACTTCTGTCGCCAAAGCAGCGGAAAAATTTCTTTGAATTACCCGGGTCATTATCGTCCCAGGGGGATTCTACTCTTCACACCGTTGATCATCGCCTGGCTGTTCCATCCGGACTCAAAATGTCTGACGTCATACGTGTGACGATAAACGTCACGGACACTTGTGGACCGCAGTCTCCCGCCAGGTCTCCCGTCCGTGAGGGGGGAGAAATTTCCAGAGCGGAGTCACAGTTGGGAAGTGACTCGAAGCCACGGGAGAAAAAGTCGTCACGACCTCAAGTGGGCGAGGGACAAGACGAAGAGGAAGACCCGACCATCACCACCGGGGAGATGTTCACGGCCGAGGAGGGATTCGTCTCGGCCACAGCTGACCTAAACAAGGGTCCATCCGGAAACGAAACAACAGTAACAGCCAGAATCCAACCCGTCACTTCTGAGATGCTCTCCGACTTGGACGCCAAGGACGACAGCGTGCTGACGATGTCCTGCTCGCAGTTCCACACGGCCATGGATCACACGCCTGGTGCTCCGGACATGGATGACCAGCGGACGGATGGCCTCGATTACGTCACTGCCGAGGGGGGTGGCTACTCTCCTCAGAAGCCAGATTGTTCGCCACAACAAACCAACGAGTGGTCGGGGCCTCAGAGCTACAAGACTTCCACAGAGTGCCGGGACAAGTATAGACCTATCTCCGACTCTGAGCCATGCAAGAGCTGTACAGGTTCTGAGACAGAATCACCACGACAACTACAACCAACAGCAGAACAGACTACGGACACAAGAGGGTGCGCTGACGCCATCACCACCACCACCACCACTACCACCGCCGTCACCGTCCCCGCAATCGTCACCGACACCGACACCAACACCGTCACCGACACCGACACCGCTACCGCCAAGAGCCAGGCCTACAGCTGTCAATATTTCCCTCCACGCGTCTCTCCCGTCAGTGCCACCTACACAACGCCCTCCTTTTCACACAGTCGTGCATGTCGCTCCTCCTTCTATCCCAGACCCCGCCACTCCTGCTGCCTCTACTCCTACCCGCCCCCTCCCTCCCCCTGCCCCGTCTCTTCTACCTACTCATTCTCCTCCTCCTCCCCCTGTCCTGTCTCTTCTACCTACTCCTCTTCCTTCCCCTGCCCTGTCTCCACCTACTCTTCCTCCTCTTCCTCCCCCTGTCCTGTCTCCTCCCTCTCCTCCTGTCCAGCTACGGACATCTGCCAGTCCCTCCTCTCCTCTTCCTCCCGCGGGGGCGGCCCATGTTCCAGGAGGGCGAGACCGTCTTCCTACGCGCCGTCACTCACCAGTAACTACCTGTCACATCACTGCACGGCCCCGCCCCTCACATATTATAGCTCCTCCCTCAGCACCGGCTGCTACTCGCACGCCCAAACCTGTCTCTCGAGTGTGACAACAACAACCTCAACAGCATTCGACACGAGATACAAATACCCCGGTCAGACACCTCCGTTGTCGTCATCCCAGCAGCAGCAGAGGCCAAACCTCACCGCCGGAAACACGCAGCAAAAGAGCAAAGATGACGTCAAAGCTTTGAGCGAGGAGGAAAGGCGAGCGGACGGAAAGAGCCCCGGCTGCCAGAGAAAGTCTCCCTACCAGCAGTTCTCTCACCTCGCCGCCGTTGACTTTTCAACTCCAGACACAAGAAGCACCCAGGTGGCATCGCGTTGTTTTAGACCTCCGAAACTGTGTGGACCGGGAACCACAAACCTCCCCACCACCACCACCGCCCCTCCTCCTCTCAATGTTGAGACTCCACCAACGACAGCCCAGAACGTAGATGGCGCTGCGGTCGTGGCTGTAATTCGAAAGGTCGCGGATCCGACCCCTGGCGATCGACAGGATGGGGGTGGCGGGGTTGCTTCTTCACCTGAACACCCCGTGCCTGCGTGTAAGAAATCCACGGCACAAAACGAGCAGCCCGGAAGTTTGCCTGCGGTCAGTAAGGGAGACACGAACTACTCCTGCTCCTCGGGTCACCCGTCGTCGTCCTTCCCGTGTTGTCGTTGTTCTCACTGCTGCTGTCAGGTCAGCCGGTCGATGCGTGGCGCATGCGGTGCAAGTCGAAGCTCCGCCTGTAATCACGTGAGCCGGATCAGCTGTGCGGACACATCTAGGTACCAGACCACTCCCTTTACCTCCTTCTCCTTCTCCCCCTCCTCCTCCTGCTCCTCCCCCGGCTCCTCCTCGCGACAACCGCCACCACCGACCTACCACTCCCCGGAGATGTGTTGCGACGAGGACGTCAAAATTCGCCGTCTGTGCGCTAAATACGTCAGAGATCCAGGTTCCTCCGAGTTTGTTCCCAAGTCAGATTTCTGCCGGATGCTGGGCCCGCAAGTGGTCAGACCGTTCATCAGGAGGTCGTACACGACAGTTACGTCAGACGTGGTCACGTCATCGTGCTATGACGTAACAGGTCCCCCTGGTCGAATTGACTCGGAGGCTGGTTATACTGGAGCTCAAACCGGCAGTGAGAAGGGGAGAAGCCCATACCCTGACCGAGCCACACCGCAAACGAAGGATGGGATCGAGCAATCGAGGCCACAAACGAAATGTGCGATTGAACAATCGAGGCCACAAATGAAATGTGTAATCGAACAATCAAAGAAACAAACCAAAGATGTGATCGTACAATCAAATAAAAAAACTAAACATATCGAAAAGTCGAAGAAACAAAATAAACATATCGAAAAGTCGAAGAAACAAACCAAAGCTGTGACCAAACAATCGAAACCTCGAACAAAAGGTCAGGCGGCCACTAACCCTCCTTCCTCGCAGACTTCCTCCTCCTCCTCCTCCTCCTCCTCCTCCTCCTCCTCCTCTTCCTCCTCCGCCCCGCCCCCTGCACACCCTCCCAACATGTCGGCCAAGTCTGCTGACGACCATCGAGAGGAGCGGGCTCAGGAAGACACACCGGAGGTGGAGGTGGAGGTGGCGGAGGAAGAAACAGTATACTCTCTCACTCCTCAAGAAGCACCTGTCGGAATGCTGCTGACCAGACCCCTGCCGGCCAAACGGGTGATGACCAGCACGAATGCTTTCCACATACAGATGGACACGGTGGCCACGTACGTGCGAGGTATAATAGAGAAGGCTGCGGCAATTGTGCTCTACTACGGTTAAAGGCGAAACGGTTAATCAGATAGCGAACTACTACTACTGTGGCTTTTGGCGAAACGGTTAATCAGATAGCGAACTACTACTACTGTGGCTTTTGGCGAAACGGTTAATCAGATAGCGAACTACTACTACTGTGGCTTTTGGCGAAACGGTTAATCAGATAGCGCACTACTACTACTATGGCTTTTGGCGAAACGGTTAATCAGATAGCGCACTACTACTACTATGGCTTTTGGCGAAACGGTTAATCAGATAGCGCACTACTACAGGTATAGTATAGATTGTGAAGCGCAAAGATCTTGTTGCTGAGTGGGGATTTGCGTTATGCAAATGCTATCTATCTATCTGTCTATCTACGGGTAATGGCAAAACGGTTTATCAGATAGTACTCTGCTACGGCTGATGGCGAAACGGTTATTGAGATGGTGTACTCCTACTACTACGGCTTTTGGCAAAACGGTTAATCGGATGGTGCACTCCTACTACTATGGCTTTTGGCAGAACGGTTAATCAGATGGCGCACCACTACTACCACGGCTAACGGCCAAACTGTTTATCAGACAGTGCACAACTCTGCGGTATAGTACAGATTGTGAATCGAAAAGATCTTGCTGTTGAGCGGGGATTTGCGCTATACAAAAGCTATCTATCTACCTACGGCTAATGGCCAAACGGTTCATCAGACGCAAACCGTCGGCTCTGTCGACACTCAGATTTCAGATTTTGCTTTTTTAAATAAAATTTCTGTTTTGCTTTTTTTTCAGACTTCATTTGATCATTTAGTTGTATACAATTCTTTGGTTTTATAAATTTGCACCATTGAAAAAAAAGATTGTTTCGGTTTCGTTTCTTGTTGTTGTTTTGGGGACCGACATCACTGCACAAGGGACATCCCCATAAGCGCTCCGTCCCCTGAAGAAGCACATCTCGAAGTGTGTAGATGCTGACGGTTCCAAGCAATGGTTGATTCCATAGCCTTCTGCACCTCCCACTCAGTCTTGAACTTCTGCAGGCGCCCCATCCAATTTCAAGTTCAATTTGGAGTTATTTGTATCATCTTAAAAAGGTTGGTTATTTCTGTTGCTTTCGACCAAAAAAAAATGTTTATCTATTTTGAATAGAAGTCAAGATATTTGCGATTGAAGAAGGAGGGGTCGCCCGGTTTCAGTTATAAAATTAGCGTAAAACCTTACTAAAACAAAACAAGATAGCAGAATGAACGATAACCAGAACTAGAACCATACTCAAGAAGGTAGAATGAACACGACAACTTACTTTGCGTCAATCTCGCCAGGTCGACAGGGAATTCCCCATTGCCTTGTGCACACTATGTAGCCTATATAGAGTTACCCCCTTTTAAACATAGTGTACATCTATGGGCCTATACAACATCCGAGAGAATGAGGAAGGGAAGGAACACATTGATACATTCTTCTATATTTTTCCTACTCAGTAGTTTCCCTTCGACGAGATGTCTACGTTTAAGATAGAGTTCCCATTAATAATATGCTTTTAGTTTTAGTTTCAGTAAGTGTTTTACGGCACTTGCAACACAATAAGGTAATGTAAGTGCCGAACATTTAGAGGTGTTTCTAGAGACTGTAACAAAAACAACTAAGAAGGAGGGATAAGGAATGATAGGAAAGAAGGAGCAAACCACACCAGAGCACCTGCTCACCACCCACATTATGTTTTTAATAGTCCGATAAAGTTACAAAGTTACAACAATATCAACGAGTCTGGCCTTTCAAAGGTAAGGCGCATAAAACGTAATTCAAAAGTTGTTTAGTTTTAGAAACTGGAATGATGTGTTTTTCATGTTGAGCGCAATCAGTGTTATAAAACCAACCGTTTTAAGTGATGAAACTCACTGAGTTGGATGTCGATCCAGGTCTAGCACTTTTTGTCACTGTTTATTCAGACTTAAACTGGCGTTTGTGGTGCAGTGGGTGAGCTCTTCTACAGTGAACACAGGAGGTGCGAGTTTGATTTTGAGGAAGGGTTGTTTTTATTATTATTATTATTATTATTATTATTATTATTATTATTATTATTATTATTATTATTATTATTATTATTATTAATATTATTATTGTTGTTATTATTATTATTATTATTATTATTATTATTATTATTATTATTATTATTATTATTATTATTATTATTATTATTATTAGGTAGTGTCTACGTTCTCTAACGTTAGAGAATGTATACAAGTTGTCTACGTTCTCTAATGTTAGTAGAGAACCTAAAAATAGCTCGCTCGCTCTATCTAACATTGAAACGAGTCGACATTTCTGCTTCCACAGTGCGTACACTTTATTTTCGCAAGCTATTAAGTTTATACTTTCGCGAAACTAAAATGCTCGCGAAAGTAAAGCTGTCTACAGTACCGCATCTTGCCTTTACAGCGACGTTAAACCCCTAACAAGCAACCAACACCCACAGGCTTAATTTTGTTACTTTTTTTATTCGTTAGAGAACGTAGACACTTCCTTATTATTATTATTATTATTATTATTATTATTATTATTATTATTATTATTATTATAATTATTATTATTATAATTATTATTATCATTATTATAATTATTATTATTATCATTATTATTATAATCGTTATTATTATTATTATTATCATCATTATTGTTATTATCATTATTGTTTTTATTAATGGGACTAATCGAGTCAAACAAAATACAATCTGGTCCCAATTGTCCCTTCGATGCTAGGCTATTTTAAAAAACTACGAGTAAACTGAGAGAGTTTCTGAATAATAGATTATAGTTATAGCACAGTGAATTATGTTTTTGAAGCAATAGTTTCCAATTTCTTAACAATCTAGGAGGGTGTCGAAAAGGAAGCCGAGATTTTTACAACCTCTTCTCTTTCCCGTTTTGTTCCAGTTTACTTTACCCGTGAGAATTCGAGACTATGCCTGTCGCTTTTACATGAGGCAAACATTTGTGCGGAACTTTTTTTTGGGGGGGGGGGCGGTGGGGGGAGGGGGGAAGTGTTTTACGGCGCTCGCAACTGCACAAGGTCATATGAGCCCGCGGGATACATTAAACGCTTTCAGTTGGTAGGAAATTTATGGCGAAATCAGGCGCTTGGGAAATTATGAGATCAAAGCAATCGGCATTTAAAAAAAAAATTTTAATGTTATCTTTTACGAGAACATCTTTTTTTTCATGGTAGAACAAAGAAGGAACTAAGCCGGCGCTTTTTAAAAAGCCATCAGTCTGTCCCCGTCGTTTTATGCAAGAACAATTTTGAAATTATGCAAACTGAGCCCAAAAATGTGAAATTATGCGATTCTGTTAATTTTAACAAAGAATGATAAAGGAAAATAATTAGAAATTATGCCAAAAAATGATCAATTTTTTTCTAAATTATGCGGGGTGCATGAAACCACGGGGATAGATTTGTTGTTTGGACAAACATGTAGAATCACTCAGTCGTTGAAGACTTCACACCTAGCGTGTTCTCTGAATAAGCTACCCTGTTGTCCTCTGGAGATAAACCTCTTTATTGTGCAGATCCTGGCACATTGGTTCTGTGTTTCACCACGTGTACAGGCACACACACACACACACACACACACACACACACACACACACACACACACACACACATACTCACACGCACACACACACACACACACACACACACACACACACACATACATACATACTCACTCACACAAACATACTCACACACACACACACACACACACACTCTCTCTCTCTCTCTCTCTCTCTCTCTCTCTCTCTCTCTCTCTCTCTCTCTCTCTCTCTCTCTCTCTCTCTCTCTCTCTCTCTCTAAGAAATGTTTGCTCGACAGACATGCCCATTGAATGAGACCGCTCGCAGCTGTCTGCACACACAGAAAGAAAGAACAAGCTTGCTCTGAATAGTTCTGATGTCAGTAAGTCCTCCGACCGACATCCTCGTTATGTTTTTCTTTACCTTCGTTTTTCCAGACATGTCATTTATCCGGTAGTTTGCTGGTGGGGTGGGGCCCACTTGATTCGTTCTCTAAGGTCATATGTGAGGCAGCGTGGTGGAATCAGGCTCTCGTCAATTTTTGGGCATGTGGAGTTATTGGTATCAACTTAAAGCTTGTTCACCAGTCTTTATTTGGATGAAAAAAGTATCCATTTATCTTAAATACAAGTCGAGATATTTGCATTTGAAGGAGGTGGTGGTCACCTGTTTTCAGAGGTAAAATTAGTGAGAAAATGGCCGCCAAAGATTAGTTATTTCCTTAGTTAAAGAGCCTATGGTAACTGAAAATTTACATGTTTTGTGCCTTTAATCAACGTTTATCAGAAAAATCCAAACAGAAATGATTTTTTTAATGGGCATGAAAGGTGTTGAGCCAAAAAAACAAAAATGTGATAAAAATTCACAAACCTGCGGAAAAATGCAGGTTTCTTCACTTTGATTATTTTGACGAGAGCCTGATTCCACCACGCTTCCTCAGATATGAATAGTGAATACGTGTAACAAGATGTGAGGGTGATTCTGGTTCAGAAATTATGTCCGTTTTGAACTTGGGTAGTTTAGGAATTACTCTTAGCACTTTTGGTGTTGTGGCAGGCAGCTATTGTAAGATAAGATACATCTTTATTGTCCACATCCTGGCATATTGGTATGGTGTTTCACCACGTAGACATATACAGACACACACACACACACACACACACACACACACACACACACACACACACACACACACACACACATACATGCATACACATACACACACATACAGAAACACAAACATACAAACATGCACACACACATAGGCTAACAGTCATATGCATAATATAAATAAACAGTAATCATATAAACAATAATAATGTTAAGCTAGATACATACTCAGTATTCTGATTGTAACTCAATGTTATTCTAATGCATGCTCTAAGGTCATATGAATACTTGTGACAAGATATGTGGATGATTCTGGTTCAAACCCTTCACGATATTAAGTCTGTTTTTTAACAAGAAGGGAAAAAATAAAAAATGAATTCATAAGGGACACTGTTGGAGCAGCACCAGTCCTACCACTCATTGAAAAACAAAAGGTCAAGTGGTTCGGACACCTCACGCGGATGCCCTCAAACCATTCAGCTCTGGGAGCATACAACATAAAAAATTAATATTCTGGCTGGAGAGCCAGAGGAAGACCAAGGCGATGATGGAGTGAATCTGTAGCAGACACCGTCAGAGCTCACGGGATGTCCCTCCTACAGGCCACTCGCCTTGCTGACTGCAGACAGACGCCTGTGTCTCCCCGCGACACCCACCGGTACAAGCGGAAGAAAAAAGTAAAAAGTAAGTTTGAGCTTGAGTTGTTTAGGAATTGTCCAGCCTGGCCGGCTACTTGGCTCTCTGGAGCAGGTGGTGGTGGGCTCGGTAGTCAGAGGTCCTGTCTCTTAACCCTATCCGCACGCCCTGGGTCATGTTGTACCCCCAGGGTTGTATACTTCACATTTTTGAGTACTGTACTTCTAGTACAAAAGATCTCTTTCAAATGTTCAGTATTTCTCAAAAAATCATTTTAACAGACTGCTATGCAAAGCGTACGGATTAGATTAACGAGTAAATTTCCTCTTTGGAAAGTGGCGGCACAGAGTTCCCCATGTCGTATGGATACGATAATAAAACACGACGTACAGATTGGGTTAAATGACCGTACAACGATAAAAGAGTAGTAGCCTACTACTCACACACACCTTCAGAAAGCCCAGCGGAAACATCACAAGACAGGCACTGCAATGGAACCCAGAGGGAGCACGGGGCAGGGGTAGGCCACGGGAAACATGGAGGAGATGTTTGGAAAGGGACATGAGAGAGATGAAGCTCACTTGGAACGAGCTTGGAAGGATGGCCCAGGACAGAGAGAAATGGAAGGAGCTTGTATGTGGCCTATACCCTGCCAGGGGTGAAAGGCATTGATGATGACGACGACAATGATGATGATGATGATGATGATGATGATGATGATGATGATGATGATGATGATGACTCGCGCAAATTTCGGCGACCTTGCATTCTTTCCTTTTGATATAGATCTAGCACTTGTTATTTGCTTTTGATATTTCATTGTCCTGTCCTCATATACCACAAGGTGTCGTTTGGAGATGCAAATATCGGACACGAACCAGACAGATTGGCGTTTGGATCACCGTAGTATTTACTCCTGCGGAGATTCTTTTTGACTCCGTCGTCCCATATCTATCTTTGACTCCGTCGACTCGTGTCTTTCTTTGACTCCGTCGATCCATGTCTTTCTTTGACTCTGTCGATCCATGTCTTTCTTTGTCGTCGTCTTACTTTGACGCAAGCCATGGAACCTCCCACTGTAGGCCTACACAAACATGGCTAGGTATTGTTTCCACATCGTAACAATATGCTCAAACCCTTCGATCTGTGGATGCTCGGCGCACTGCATGCTCGATTCACTGCTCACGTGTTGTCTGGTGCCTTCGTCTGAGTGTGAGTTCCTTCCTTTGATGGCATGTCTGGAGCATTTCACAAAAATCCAAACACCCCCCCCCCCCCAAAAAAAAAAACCTTTCCAAAAAAAACTACAACAACAAACAAACACGTAGAAGATGAATAAGAGTTTCCCTTTCGGTCTATAGGGAAGTGTGACTACGCATGATTTCAAAAATCAAGACTAGTGGTTGTATCCTAGATCGGCCGATGCTTTTTTTTTCTCACTTTACTGTACGTAGACTGTCCATATTTTCACTAGCGATTTCGCGAGGGAAGACAGCAAAGAACGAGAAAGAAGATTAAGAGATAAGGTAAGATAATATTTAATTATCCCAGAGGGAAAAGTAAATAAAGATAACAGATTTGCTAAAATGGCGTAACAGTTTACTGAATTGATAAAACATGTCATTGTTACTGCTAATGTAACCCTTGTCCGAGCAACTATACCCGTATCTTTGAACAATATGTTATGTACAAGTTTTGCACATTAAAGATCCCATGGTTGCCTCAAATCGAAAAGAGTAGGTTTTGCAAAATTTCCTACCAAATGAAAATGTTTACTGTTTCCCGCGCGCCCATATGACCTTCCGCAGTTGCGAGCGCCGTAAAACACTTGCCAACAAGAAATGAAAGAGAAAGTCGTAGAAGCTCACCTCAGGATCTATTTATGCAACAAATCAAACACCCCCCCCCCTTCCTCTCCCAGACACACACACACACACACACACACACACACACACACACACACACACACACACACACACACATACACACACACACACACACACACACACACACACACAAAGAAAAAAGTACCGGTAGTAAAAAAAAAAGAAATAAATAAAAGCGCAGAATCAAACAGCAAAAGGTGTCAACAAAAAGAAATCAGCTTTTACTAGAACACTTGTCTTTCCACACTTTGATAGGATTTTTCACCCCTCGTTTGAACTCAGAGAAAAGGGTATCCACACAATCTGAACGAAATCAATGCGTACTTAAAGTTAAAGTGCGCTCTATATTTTGATTAGATGAACTTTTGCAATTCACCAAAGCTCATGATAAATCCCTGTTGTTATACTCTGTATTTCAAAGGTATAAGATTAGGTTGATTCTTTTTCCTTCTCTTTCT
This sequence comes from Aplysia californica, assembly GCF_000002075.1. Taxonomy (NCBI): domain Eukaryota; kingdom Metazoa; phylum Mollusca; class Gastropoda; order Aplysiida; family Aplysiidae; genus Aplysia; species Aplysia californica. Next base: position 686,659 of record NW_004797672.1, read on the forward strand.
ACAGTGCTCCCTGCTGTCATAATTGGTCGCTTTTAAGCACAAGGGGGCCATCCCGAAAAATACTGTTTTGAGAAAATCAAAGGTAACGTTTTAGACCCTTGTTCCGTTTCTTTAAAAGACAAGGAGAGTTTTCTCTAAAACTAAACAAATGTACACACCAAGGAAACCAAACTTCTCCTATAGGTAGGGCAATGCCCACTTTTGGTGTAGGTCAAGATTTCTGGAAGCCCCCGAAATCTAGGTTAGCCCCCTTGGCCTTAAAAGCGAACAATTTAGTTGAGGGGGGGGGGGGTTGCATGTCACACAAAACTCTGCAGACAGTCTGTCGTTATCACCTCCACTCATCCTTTATCATCCTCTCTCTTGTTAACGTTTACATTATCATCTATCTATCTATCTATCTATCTATCTATCTATCTATCTATCTATCTATCTATCTATCTATCTATCTATCTATTGATAGTATAAAAAAACAGGCAATTATCGGCTGACCCAACTCAAAAGTACCCCCAAACGTCATCTCTTTATTGTAATAATGTCCATCAGCTAATATAACGATGTAAGAATATACCATGGGCTGATTTCCCTTTGTGTGTCAAGATAGATCTCTCTCTCTCTTTCTCTCTCTCTCTCTCTCTCTCTCT
>NW_004797672.1:688140-690761 GCF_000002075.1 Aplysia californica
GGTCCTTTCCCCTTTCAATCTTGAGCTTGTACTCAGGGCTCCAGACGCTGACGTCATCCAGCGGGCCGAGACGGATAAAGGACAAAATGTACATATCACATCACATGCATCATTCAACCACATGAAGGAATTTAATTGCTATACCTTTGGAGTTAAATAGATACATACTCGAAAGAGCAAAACACATTGATGCTTATTCTGACAACAGCCGTATGCCAGATGATAATAACGTCTTTATAATATCTTGTTTTTTGTTTTTAGAGGTACGTATTCTGCCGCTGCGTGATCTTATAATTTGCGCTGAAGAGGGGTGTGATGGATCGTTTATAATGCTTATCATAGGCATCACAAAAGAAGTCAGATGTGGCTATATTCTCATGACGTGCCCAAACCATAATTTGAGCGGGCGGTTGGCGGGTGCTCTGGTGTGGTTTGCTCCTTCTTTCCTATCAAATATCTATCATCCTTATCTTCCCTTCTTCTTTTTTATGTCTGTTACTTTCTTGTAACACCTCTAATATTCTGGGGCTCATATGACCTTATGCAGTTGCGAGCGCCGTAAAACCTCTACTAAAAAAACAAAAACATAATTAGATTAGTTGACCCTCTGTGCATTACGTGGTCAGATCAGTTATTGATCTTGTCGTCTGCGCATGTCATACGGACTGCCATGACCTAGTGTCTTTATGTATTGCCGTCAAGTACAACTATTTCATGATTCTTCAAACGATATATCTTTGCAGTTGCGAGCGCCGTAAAACCCAGTACTAAACTAAAAATGATATATTAATATCTTCTGCCGCTTCAGGAGTTTACTTACATTGTTATATACCACAGTTTTGATTAAGGTTGCTTTACTTTCTTCAATTGTTTCACCTCTTTTTTTATATCACAAAGAACATTGTGCCTATTGATTTTATTTCTACGTCCTGATATTCACTTAGCGAATAGTCTTCTTCATCATCATCATCATCATCATCATCATCATCATCATCATCATCATCATCATCATTGTCTTTCTCACCCCGCACCAGAGTATAGGCCACAAACTAACACTTTCCACCTTTCTCTATCCTGGGCTAGCCTCTTGATGTTATTCCATGTCTTCCCATTTTTCTGTCCATCAATATATGTGATTTAGCGAAGAGTGAAACACAAAAATAGAAACTTATCCCACAATGTCGCGTCTATTTCCGATTGTCGTATGTGACCTTGGGGATTTTTCTTTTTTGTAAGTGTTTTTACGGCGCACGCACCTGCATAAGGTCATACTCATATGAGCGCGCGGGACACATTAAACTTTTTTAAGTTGGTCGGAAATATTTAATTTTGCCCGGGCGGCGGCCGAAGCCTACTCTTATCGATTTTAGACCACCAAGGGATCTTTAACGTGCCCAACTTGCACACGGGCCCTCCGAGATTTTCCGCCCTTGTCCGAGAAGGCTAGGTGTAGATCTTTCTTACCAGAAGATCAGGGGTGTGGCTGAACGACAGCAGTAAAAAAAAGCCAAGGAGTAGCAGTAGAAAGGCTGTGGAAAAAATCAGGAGCCCAGAGGAGGGGGCAAAGGAGGTGAGGGGGTGGGGGCAGAAAGAGGAGACGAAAGCAGACGACAGAACATTGCTAGAGAGCAGGAAAAGAGGTGAAAGGAGATAAATTTAGAGAAAAAAAAATTTCGGTCACTACCCGGATTCGAACCCGGGACTTTTAAATGAGAGGCCAACACCTTAACCTCTAGGCCACGAGAATCCCCCGGGGGTGATTTTTCTGTGTCGTCTTGACGGTGCCAGCCACTTACACAGACAGTATACAATATGTGTGTCTCGACGTGGTGGAATCGGGTGCTCGTCAATTTTTGGACATGCACAATTATGTTATTGGTATCATTTTAAAACTTCTTTATTTGTCTTGCTTTCGGTGAAAATATACTCAATATATCATGAATAGAAGTCCAGATATTTTTCCTTGAAGGAGGTAGGGGTCGCATGGTTTCAGGGGTAAAATTAGCGAGAAAATGGCCGCCAAAGTTTGGTAACTTCCATAGCTTGAGAGTCATTAGAAACTGCAAGTTTACATTTGTGTGCCTTAAAGCAAAGTTTTTCAATATAATCCACACAGAAAAGGTTGGGTTTTTAAAAAAATAAATTGACCTTAAAGATGTTTAATTTGTTTTTAAAAGTTCGACAAAAATTGTTAAACAATGCACTTTCCGGGGTACCTGCTCTTTGTTCTCTATTTAAAAAAACAACCCATTTTCCCTGTAAAGTGTGGGCACCAGGAGCGCTCAAAAGAAATGCAAAACGCCAGTCTCGCTACAATCATTAAAAGTCTAGAACTGACTCGACGTGGCACTCCTTGCCCTTTGCCCTTCATTTACATGTATTAACTAAACTAAACTATATGTAAATGTATCTTCCATTCATTTACACGTATCTTTCATTCATTTACATGTATCTTCCATTCATTTACATGTATCTTTCATTCATTTAGATGTATCTTTCATTCATTTACATGTATCTTCCATTCATTTACATGTATCTTTCATTCATTTACATGTATCTTCCATTCATTTACACGTATCTTTCATTCATTTACATGTATCTTCCATTCATTTACATGTATC
>NW_004797672.1:693099-696653 GCF_000002075.1 Aplysia californica
CTCTCTCTCTCTCTCTCTCTCTCTCTCTCTCTGTGTTTCTCTGAGTGTGTGTGTGTGTGTGTGTGCGCGCATGTGTGCGTGTCCCTGACAGCTGTCCTTTATTTTTACATATTACTATAATCATTTATTCTCTATTTCTAAAACACATCACAAAAAGTATCTAAGATCTCTGCCCTTGCAATTAATCACGAGTCCTACCATAGAAAGAAAAAGAAATAACTAAGTACAAGGTGTCTAAAAAATAAAAGAGGACCCACTTAAAGGGTAATAACTCGGTCATCTCTACAGTGATTTGAAGAAAATTTCCAACAAACAAAATTCAATCAATGAGGACGTCCAGTTTGTAAATATGGAAAAAAATCAACCAACGTCTTGGAGAAAGATCATGTTTTAAACACTTCAGCCAAAATTGGCTAAAACGCAAAATTTTACTTTTGAGAACTGTTCAGCTACAGGGACAAGGATGTAAAAACCACAACAGTCACCTCAGATAGATACCCACAGGCTCCAAGAAAGTTTTGTACAAGTTTGGGGAGGATGTCACGCTGTAGCAGCCTGCTGGTTCCAGTGGGATGAGGCCAAAGACCACACACCAAGAGTGGTCCTTGTATGGTTGAAAAAAAAAGATTTTTTTAAACGTCTTATAACTTATAATAAGCCGAAATTTTACAAATTTTACAAATGAATGGTTACCACACTCCCTCCAACTTGAACTTCTTCAAGTATTACCTTGGGTGGTTTTTTACAGACAGAGTGTATGGAAAGAACCCACAAACAATCGAATAAATAAAACTCAATGTTGATCAAGACGTCCTAAGAATCAAACCTAAAACATGCAACATGGTTAGGGTTTTTTATTTCCACGGGCGCATAAGATAATAATTAATAATAATAATTGCATTTATATAGCGCATATCCATGCTCAAGAGCTTGTTCTATGCGCTTTACAACTATTATTACCCCAACAGACCCTCTGAGAACACTCAGAAACATTCTCAGCTTCCGCGGAAGCATACAGTGCAAGCTGCGGATTTCACGCGCTCAAACACTATCAAACTGACAAGATCTTTCTCTGTCTATAGCCGGGTACCCATTCCCACCTGGGTGAAGTGAGGAAAATTCGTGTAAAGTGCCTTTACCAAGGACACAACGTCGGGTCCTTGACGGGATTCGAACCCACGACCTTACGGTTGCGAGTCCGAGAGCCTAACCACTAAGCCACCGACGCTTGTATGTAAAGTAAATTATTGTGTACATCTAGAGATTTAACTAGTAGAGACTTTTCTTGAGTTATTCTATGCAATATAAATTATTTTGTTTAATGTGTTCTTCAATGCACAAATAGTGATTATTTGAAAGAGTACAATATTGCTGATTTCTAAGAAGTTGTACACTTTTGCATTTCAGTCTACTTTGGTTTAAAATTTTAAAATTTGATATTTTCCCAACAAATGGGTTGACTTTCTTCATATTGACATGTGTGACGTGTTAATTTTGATAAAACTCTTTCAAAGATAACCGTTTAAGTGGGTCCTCTTTTTTTAAAACACATGGAATTTTGAAAAAAACGATAATGCTTAGTGGACTTTTAGAATTTTATTTTTATTGGCTGTGTATTGTCGGGTTGGTTTGGGTTTTTTTTGCTTTTTTTCTTTTGTTTGTTTTGTTTTATTTGCTTGTTTGTTCGCTGATTAGTATTTTTTAGGGGTTTTGTTTTTCTGTTTGCTTTGGTCTTTTTGTTTGTAGATTTTGGTATTGTTTTGTTAACTTTTGGTTGGTGATGTTGTTTGTTTTGCAGTATGTGTGTCAGTGCACGTTGTTTTAATGAGTGTTTGTGAGGCAGCGTGGTGGAATCAGGCTCTCGTCAATTGTTGAGCATGTAGAGTTATTGGTATCATCTTAAAGCTTGTTTACTTGTCTTTATTTTGGGTGAAAAAATATCCATTTATCTTGAATGCAAGAAGAGATATTTGAGAAAGAAGGGGGTGGGGGCCACCTGTTTTCAGAGGTAAAATTAGTGAGAAAATGGCCGCCAAAGATTAGTTATTTCCTTAGCTTAAGAGTCCGTGGTAACTGAAAATTTACATTTTTTTGTGCCTTTAATCAACATAATATTAAAGAAAAACCCACACAGAAATGAGTTCTTTAATGGGCATGAAAGGTGTTTAGCTAGAAAACAAAAATTTGATAAAAATTCACAAACCTGCGAAAAAATACAAGTTAATTCTCTTTAATTATTTTGACGAGAGCCTGATTCCACCACGCTGCCTCACATTTGTTTTCCTGTCCTAGCCTAGCAAAGCAAATAAATTAGCTTTGAGCTGATATCAATTACTCTGTATCCCAAACATTGACGAGTGTCTGATTCCACCACTTCGCGACACACAAATAATTTGGTTATTTCGTGAAATATTGAACAAATTGGGGATGGGGGTTCTCGTGATGTGGAGGTTAAGGTGTTCGTCTCTCGTTCAATAGATCCCGGGTTTGAATCCCGAGAGCGAAGGTAAATGTTCTTCTCTAAAATTGTCTCCTTTCACACCCTTTCCTGCTCTCTAACAACGTTCTGTCATCTGCTTTCGTTTCACTTTCTGCCCCACACTATCAATACACTGCGCTTTAGAGATAAAAAGATATTAAAAAACATGTACTTTTTAGCTTGAAAAATATCAAAACCTTGTACTTAAAAGATAGAAAGATATCAAAACCATTCATTTTAAAGATAGAAAGATGTTAAAAGCGTGTACTTTAGAAATAAAAGGAATATCCAAACCATCATCATCGTCATCATCATCATCATCCAGTGCCAGATCTGCGACAGACATCGGCGATCATGGTTCTCCATTCATTCCTTTGCTCGGATGCTCTCAAAAAAGCTAAGTTTCCCTGATCTTTCCCTGTTGCCCATTTGTTTAGGTTCCCTAAGTATGTTGTTCTGGGCCTTCCCCTGCCTCGCTTGCCCTCAAAACTGTGCTCTTTATAAATAAAACTGACATTATCTATCCCGCACACTTTAAACAAAAAATTGTATCTAAGCCGCGCACTATCACGGCCTCATGCTATCGGAGGAATAAATTAATAATAAATGCTATGCGTTATCAAAATGTCACACTTTCAAAAAGAAAAACAAGAGGTATCAAAGCTTCTCGCGATGAGAACAGCGCATTGTTTAACGATCTATCGATAAAATGATTTGATCTCCACTACCCACCCTGAGTCAATATTGACAGACTTAGGTCAGCGAGGCGTGTTCATCCGTGGCATTCTAGAAAAATAGATTCGTTTTTCAAAACTGGGATATTATTAATAATAATAATCTGTTCTTGCATCGTTTTCTATGAGAGAGCCCTGAGGCACAGACTTCGGCGCTCACGGTTCGGCGCTCACGGTTCGGCGCTCACGGTTCGATGCTCACGGTTCGATGCTCATTTCTCTGCTGGGAATTTTGGTAAAGAAAACAAACTAACAAACAAACACCTCCCCCCCTTCCCCCCCTCAAAAAAGGACTATCTACAGTTATGCAAGATTCAAAAGTATCCAGTAACTCCTCAAAA
>NW_004797672.1:697517-699602 GCF_000002075.1 Aplysia californica
CGTGTATGTGTGCATTGAAGAAAACAAATATTTTGACTATTTAAGACTGACATTGCTAAATAAACCCCGGGGAGGAGGTTTTAGAGATTTAAATTGTATGCTCTTGGTGTGTCCCACACATCTCTCTCTACAGACAAGTACAAATGCACACGGAGCTATCAGACCCGTGCACTTGAAGAAAAAGAGGGGAATATATATATATATATATATATATATATATATATATATATATATATATATATATATATATATATATATATATATATATATATATGTATATATACATATGTATACATATATATATATATATATATATATATATCAAAGTCTTGCGCTACCAGAGCCTCAAGTCTTTTTGCGATATTGATATGTATACAGTCAGTCGAGCCTGTATAATACGGCCACCTGTATAATACAGCCACTTTCCAATTCCCTTTTGTGTTTTTTCTATGGAATTTCACTGTGCAAAGCAGTCACCTGTCCAACGCGGCCGCGGCCACCCTATTTTATCAACCCGCGACCAAATTTACCTGCCATAGACGGCCTTGCTTTGGAAAAAAATATACATTTTCCCCTGACTCTGTGGACAAGCCGTCATAATTCATTCACATGTCGTTTTTGTCAGTCCCTTCAATGACCCATTCACCTGTCGTTATTGTCAGTCCCTCGAATGAATGAAACGGTCATGTTGCTTAGGTCGATCCCAATGTTTACCCAAGTTGACCAATGGGTGAAAATAAATGTTCAGCTGCTGGTAATGGAAGCGTGTGATCCGTCATGACCTATAACCCCGCCCACAACTCAGTCCGAAAACCCAGTCCGTAACAACGGGAGTCAACACTAACTGACGACAGAAGTGTTGCTTGTTCTCCGAGTGGTAGCGACCCATTTGTTTGTTTTACTAGGGCACTTGGCCTTCCTATAATAAATATTCTCATTAATTTAAATATACAGATGACTTAAGCTGACATTTGAACGAATAAAAAGATTTGATAGTGTGTGGTTGGCGAATACTCCCGTGTGGTTTGCTCCGACATTCCTATCATCAAACATAAATTATATCATCCTTATCACTTTGTTTCTGTGTCTGTTGCTCGCTTGTAACACATCTAAACTTCGGCACTTGTATGACCTAATTGTTTTGCAAGTACTGTAAATCTGTTGCTAAATCAAAGATTCGATTTCTCTTAAAGTCATGAGCAAAGCGTTTATATGTGTGGGTGTGTACACCCCCCCCCCCCCCCCCCCCACCCGCCCGTTTCTTTAAACACACAAAAAAATGCATATTTAATTATGCCTCCACTCATACCCAAAACACACTTACAAAACACACATTGAGAGAGACACACAAACGTGCTACAATAATATTTGTCATAATAAATCAAGATTTTTGAAAATCTAATTTCGAATTTTTGTTCTCTTCTTTCTTTTCGTACCATCTAGATTCCTGGAGATTCTGACGTCATTACCCAGGGAGGAAATCTTCTGACGCATTGATTACCACAACAACAACAACAACAACACCAACAGCAACAGCAGCAGCAGAAAATCTGCCTTCTGGACAAGAACGGCTGTGCCCGAGAATTAATTAATTCATTTCACATAGAAGAGCGATCCAGTATTTTTGTGTCAAGTGTAACAAAGGATTGCGTTCTGCCGCGGAATTCCCGGAGCTATATATATATATATATATATAACACTCGTGTAATTATCTGGTTCACAGTTTTATTTTTGGTTCTTTAAACAGTGACTTCAGTAAGAAAACGTTTTGTGGGAAATTATAGATAAAGGAAAGGCCGCCTCCAACCCCAACCCCAGAAAGGCTGGGACAATGCAGGAGGTCCTGGAGCATCGATGAGACGCGAGCACAGAGCAGATCTGTTTCACAGTTATATAGTTTTCTTTCTCTAATACAGTGAACTCTGTGGGTAATAAATAAGCGTCCCCCCCCCCCCCCCCACGCGCACACACCCACCCACTCAGACACACACACACACACAACACACACACACACACACACACACACATACACACATATACACACACACACACACACATATATATACACACACACACATATACACA
>NW_004797672.1:699702-704687 GCF_000002075.1 Aplysia californica
TACACACACACACACACACACACACACACACACACACACACACACACACACTCACACTCACACATATAGAAAGTCTGGGACACTGCCGGGGGTCTTGAAACATCGACGAGACACGACCACAGAGCAGGTCTGTTTACCTTACCGCAGATACTGTTTGTCTTAATGTAATGTATACGGACACAGGAGAAAGGAACGTTCCAGAATATCTGTGGGGGAAACAGATAATTTGTTTGTTCTTCTATGGCGGATGTTGATACTGCACATGTTAATGCAGCTGTGTGATATTTCCTGGGATATATTAATATTTTGACTACATATTATGGCTTTATTACTATTACATAAAAAGTTTGAACTGACAGTTAAAGACGAGATTTTCTTGTGCCATATCCTCAGGGCTGCTTGTAGATTGTAAGATATAATTTGCGAGCGTGCGCTGGTTCCTGAAGTACATCTTCTACTATTAGTCCGTATCTGTGACTATGAAGTGAAAGACATCTGCAAGCATGCAGAGCGACTTAAAGAGTTAAAGACAACTGCCAACCTACGCTGAGTCCTACAGTTTTAAAGGGCTTGTAGTCTACTATTTCCCAGAAATGCATCCAGACCTGATCTTCACCTTCCTTCTACTGACCAGCTTCCTGTGCTGCTGGGTATATGGTGACGTCACCGTCCCCCAGAACAGGTTCCTCAAGGAGGGATTCGTCTGCAACATGGACGCGCTACAGGTCGCAGGATGTCTCAGTCACGTGACAGAAACCGCTGCCAAAAGATATAAGTTCCAGTGCGCGGCAAAATGTTCGCGGCTCGGCGGCTGTGTCGGGTTTTTCCGGACTGTCAACTCTTCCGACTGGTGCGTTCTTCACGTAGTCCCCTGTGACCAGCCCATGGCGAACAGCTCAACGCCCTGTGAACCGACCACCGACCCCCAGGTCGTTTATTACGCCAGACAGCCACCGTTTGATCTTTGCGGGGAGGGGGGCGTGTGGGACTCTGCCAACTTGAAGTGTATATGTTCCGGTGGGTTTGTCGGGATGTGGTGCGAGCGTTACGGGATTAGTTGCCGAGAACTGGCGGAACACGGCTACCCGACAAGTGCCAGAAAACGTTTCTATCTCCAGCCACCTGGGTACACCGCTCCTCGAATCATTATGTGCTCCGTCTCCAGAAAGAGGGTTTTAACGTATGTGGTTTTAAATAACAACAAGAACTTATTTCTAAATCGAACGTGGGACGAGTATGTTTCTGGATTTAACAATTTCAAAGACGGCCCCAAAACAGAAGACAGCTGGTTAGGTCTGGAGTTGCTCCACTACTACACCGCGACACTCAACATCAGCAGGGTTCGCATGATCGTCGACGTGAGAAAAGGGAATATCCGATATTACTACACCGACTTCCGAGTCCGCGGAAAATCGGAGAACTACGCCGCCTACGGTCTCTTGAAAAACCTGAACATCAACAACACAGACACGAACCAAATCCAGGTTGTGAAGCCGGCGCCCAAAGTGGACGGTTGTTTTACGTCATCGGTGAACTCCTTCACGCCATTTTCCACGCCAGACCGCCCGAGTGACGTCACCACGACGGGAGGGTCATCGTGTGGGTCGCTGACCAAGGCGGGCTGGTGGTTCTCCGGATGTCCGCCCGACTCTACCTGTAACCCCATGGGGCAGTTCTACTCATCCAAGAACGAGCTCACTCAGCCCTACCACGTGCGGACGCCCCAGACAGACCTGCACGATGTGTACAGGATCATGAGGCGAGTGAGAGTCTATCTGTGGGAGAAGTTAGCTTGACACGGCCCAGTGGAGGTCTGCGTGGTTTGAAAAAATCCCCCACCCACCACCACCATTACCAATAACAACAAAAACAACAACAACAGCAGCAGCAGCATCAGTAGCAACAACAACAACAGCAACAACAACAACAACAGCAGCAGCACCAGCACCAGCAGCAGCAGCAACAACAACAACAACAACAACAACAACAGTTAGATTAACACCCACCTTTGTCAAGGAGTTATGAAAGGAAACAAACAGCTCCTTTCATTGCTTAGACTCTGGGACTGAAAAAAAGTGTATGACCTTATGCAGGTGCGTGGGCCGTAAAACACGTACTAAAAAAAATAGACCCTGCCGTTCATGGCACTCAGAAGGCGTGTTGTTTTTGTTGTTTTTTATTTGGTTTTAAATATTACGTCATGTAAAACTGCCGTGCCATGAAACTGTGTCAAAAACAACACCTGAACATAGATGATTAATGGGTCTGTGTCGTTAAGCCACCGGTGTGGTATTAATTCAACGTAATATGTATGTGACTCTCCCTGTCATTTCGATGTGGTCTTCGTTTAATACGACAATCTGGCTACACGATGTGGTGAATGTTATAGTCATTACTCGAACACTATTACCATGCATTATTTGCTTCCGAAAATGAAAACAGCAATATAATATTATTCAGTATGCTATCAAAACGGCGCCGTGTGATTTTGTTGATTATGAGAAAAAGAATTGTCTTTGAAACTCTTCTAGTTGTTGTATTTTACATTTACGTTTCTTCTAAAGCGCCATTATCTCAGTATACGGCATCGTGCTTCGGCTGTGATAGGTTTGAATGGCAGATGAAGTATTTGAACGTGAGTTGTTCGGGAATGTTCTCTTGAGTTGTTCGGGAATGTTCTCTTGAGTTGTTCGGGAATGTTCTCTTGAGTTGTTCGGGAATGTTCTCTTGAGTTGTTCGGGAATGTTCTCTTTAGTTGTTCGGGAATGTTCTCTTGAGTTGTGAAGGAATGTTCTCTTGAGTTGTTCGGAAATGTTCTCTTGAGTTGTGAAGGAATGTTCTCTTGAGTTGTTCGGGAATGTTCTCTTGAGTTGTGAAGGAATGTTCTCTTGAGTTGTGAAGGAATGTTCTCTTGAGTTGTTCGGGAATGTTCTCTTGAGTCGTGAAGGAATGTTCAAGACTACGAACTTGGCTTGGGCCGTCCGGGGACCTTTGTTGTAAAAGGTCGGATACACTCACGCACTATTGAACAGAGTAGCTGTTTTCGTTTCGTTGTTTTTTTATTGTTGGGTTTTTTATTTTTTGTCTCTCTTTTGTTTGCCATTTTTAAAAAGTTGATCTTATGTGTATGAGACAATCTTTGACCATAGGGATGTTGGTAAATAAATATAGTCAACACCACCAAGAGACCTACATGTTTTTGGGGGGGTTTTTAATCTGTGTGGCATCAGGTACTCGAGGAATGTGACATTTTTCCAAAAATTCGTCGCACACAACTCATTGTCAAATGTGAGGCAGCGTGGTGGAATCAGGCTCTCGTCAATTTTGGAGCATGTAGAGTTATTGGTATTATCTTAAAACTTGTTCACTTGTCTTTATTTGGATGAAAAAAATATCCATTTATCTGGAACACAAATCGAGATATTTGTGAATGAAGGAGGTGGGGGTGACCTGTTTTCAGAGGTAAAATTTGTGAGAAAATGGCCGCCAAAGATTAGTTATTTCCTTAGCTTAAGAGTCCGTGGTAATTGAAAATCTACATTTCTTGTGCCTTTAATCATAGTTTTTTAAAGAAAAATCCACAGAAATTAGTTCTTTAATGGGCATGAAAGGTGTTGAGCCCAAAAACAAAATTTTGATAAAAATTCACAAACCTGCTGAATTAAAGCAAGTTTCGTCACTTTGATTATTTTGACGAGAGCCTGATTTCACCACGCTGCCTCACAAATATTTCCTAAACTAGAGAACATAGACTCTCCAATTTTTGCCCAATGACTTGCATCAATTTGTCTTAACCGATCAATATTTTTGTAAACACCTGTTAGTTGTATTCCAGAAAATTCCTTAATAAATAGAAAGTAAAAATCCAAGTGGGTGGTTTCTTCAAATTTTAAAAATTTACAGCTGGGGAAATATTGCTTTAAAAACCAAGTCCGTCACTTTGGTCTAATTGCGACATTATGCTCATTGAAGGCATGTTTTGAGAATCTTTAATTCAAAAATGTGTTCACTGTAGAATCAATTTCTCGTAACAAGTTTTGCCACTAAAAAGTGGTGTTGGCGAGCTGTGACGTAGGCCATATGTGTATGCAAAATGTGTGTGAGAAGCGGGAAGTGCTGTGAACAATTCTATTTTACGTGTGACTGAGAGTTATAGTATTTTACATAAATTTATGAACAAAAAATGTTTTTATTTATCTAGCCTTAATCATTGTGAAAAAATATCATAATAGTAAAATGGGGAAATTCCACACCATATTTTTCAATTGGATTGTGAGACAAGCGTTATAGAAGCTACTTTATGTAGAAAAAGGACACATCCTCCACAACAGTTTAACTTTGGGTCTGAGAAGTTAGGAAACAAAACTTAATATGAATTCTACGATATCACCATCCCCATACTTCCATTTTTCAACGTAATTAAAAAAACGTAATTAAAAATTAATATTGCTGGAAAATTTCACCCCCACATGAGCACACATGCCAAAATGAAAATAAAAAGACAGACATACAAAAAATAAAAGCTGAATTGAATAATAAAACATGACAGACAGAAGCAAATGATTAAAGCTGAATGTCAAACAGATTTCTGTTGGTTCTAAAGGCTGTAAGTGAGGGTGTAGAATTCCTCCACCTTCCCATACACTAACACAATTTGAAAGAAACTGCTTTGCAAAGTATGGGCGACACTGATTCATCCGTTATAGTATAGAGATAAATATTTGAGCATAAGTAGCGCCACGGGTTTTTGACCGCGCAATAAAAGAATGGAAAGGGTCGCCTGGTCATGTCCTTTAGTGTGCTCACAACAGAGCCACCAGCAGACTGGCGACAGTTTATCTGGCGGAGTTTTGAATAATTTATTCATGGAGAAGAGGGACCTGGCCGAGCACTTCTATTGTACATTGTAGGGGGATTCTGTAATGTTGCACGTGTGTGTGCGCTTGTCCATGTATGTGTGTGTGTGTGTGTGTGTGTGTGTGTGT
>NW_004797672.1:706662-711521 GCF_000002075.1 Aplysia californica
TGATCTTCTGGTAGGAAAGATCTACACCTAGCCTTCTCGGACAAGGGCGAAAAATCTCGGAGGTCCCGTGTGCAAGTTGTGCACGTTAAAGATCCGTTGGTGGTCTAAAATCGATAAGAGTAGGCTTCGGCGCCACCCGTTCAAAATTCAAAATTTCCTACCAACTGAAAAAGTTTCGTGTGTCCCGCGCGCTCATATGACCTTATGCAGTTGCGAGCGCCGTAAAACACTTTACAAAACAAACAACAACAAACAAACAAAGTCGTTGTTTCTCTGTCCTTGCCCTGACGCCAGAACAGGAAGATCACGCCTCTGTAGCTGAACGCCTTTAATACGGGGGCGTCCATTGGGAGATCGGGTGGTGTCGGGACGGGGCGGTTTGCTAGCCAAACTGAGGGCGCAAAGCGGCTATTGTAGCACAATCCGATCACACCCGACTCGTCGCCTCAAACACCAACGTGTTTGTCTTCTGGCGACGAGTGGGTCAATAGCTTCTTGGCCTTTGGGCTAAGATCAAATTAATGTGGTATCTGTTCTCAGCTTCTCCTCCTGCCTTGTGCCCACTGGTGTAGCGAGGCGGATACTGCCCGAGGCATCCGAGGGACGGAGAAATCTGACCCTCTTTTCTATCGAGTGGACGGTTATCGTCCAATAATTATAGCCCCCGACCCGACCCCATCCGTAATGGGCATCCCGTATGAGAAGAAAAGTTTAGCGTTTTACTCAACTTTGGTTGAATTTTCTAAAACCAAATGATATATCTCTCGAGAAAGTGAATTCATTTTCTTCCTAGAGCTACAGACAAATTAGATATCCACTTTGTTGAACTTGGTTTATTCGAAGTTTCGTTGAAATTGATGCAGAGATTACCGACTTATTGCTCTTTGAATGGGTCTCTTGTGTTTCTTGTTTTTTCAGTAACATTTTAGGACAATCTAGCATCGTCTGTCCTGTTTCCCAGACCATCGTATCTTTTTACGGTAAAATAATGTCGGATATCTAAGCCTGATGTGTCCTTTTAGTGAATGAAAGAGCTTTCAAATTCACGTATCAATTCGCATGCTCGTTTACATAATTCTTTCGTTGTCTGAACGGTTTCATCTTCTGTCCGGTACAATAATGGGAGTGATAGCCTTTTTACTTTCAAATGCAGGGTATAACTTTCACTGTGAGGTTTATTGATTCTTAGTATTTAAGTAACTCAAAGTCAAAATGTCAGTTGACATATTGTTGTTGTTGTTTTTAAATCCCTTTAGGTGCGAGCATTTCGCTCTTGGCAGCGCAATGCCTCCCTCAAGTAACCACATGTCCTTGTCATCTGGTCAACGCCAGAGTAGAGCAGGCTTTGAAAGTCTGTAGGTGTGTGTAGGAGCTTGCGTCGAAGAACTGCCAGGTTTGGGCAGTGAAGGACAAGGTGTTCAACGGTGTCCTCGTGGTAGTCACAGTGTCTGCAATGGGGTTCCCACATGGGGTTAATTCTGTTTATGTGCTTGTTGGTGTGTAAGTGTCCTGAACGGGCTCTGATGATCAAAGTCTGATCGGCTCTACATAAAAGATTCGAAGGGTCTTTGGGCAGTTGACATGATAGATTGAGCAGTACTTTAAAGTAAAGTTTAGACTTCCGTTCGGAATATACCTGAGCTAGGGCGCACATCCTGGGAAGCATGCAATGCAAGTTGTCATTTATAGGGGCTAAAACACTAACATACTGACAAGATCTTTTGCTGTCTATGGCTGGGTGGGTAGACATTCCCAACTGGGTGAAGTGAGAAAAATTCGTGTAAAGTGCCTTTCCCCAAAGACAAATCGTCGGGCCCGCGGCTAGAACCCGCGAACCCGCAACCTCACGACTACAAGTCCGGTAGCCTGTCCCCGTGGTTTTATGCACCATGCATAATTTAGCAAGATTTGATCATCTTTTGCATAATTTCTGGTTATTTTCCTTTATCATCCTTTGTTAGAATTAAAGAATCGCATAATTTCACATTGTTGGGCTTATTTTGCATAATTTCACAATTTTTCTTGCATAAAACGACGGGGACAGGGTAGCCTAACCACTAGGCCACCGACGCCACTTGTCATAAGAATGAGGGTTGGGGGAAGGAGGAGTGGGAAAACATTTAATCGTACCTATTCCTGGCAAGGATGTGAGCACTCCATGCGATATTTTCTCCCAGAGACACTGCCACGGAGATCGATGACATGTACACATCACAATGTGCCCAAACGATTTTTCTGAACACCCGGAAATGAGAGAAGGAAAACATGGCGGGTTATGATCGGTTGATCCCAGACATATCAGGGGGATCGTGCCACTAGGGAATGTAGGTCGCTTTGAGGGCGGTCAGGTATTTACTATTGTAAACAGCTCACACTAAGCACTGTCCATACGTCGTGTTTTACTATCGTGACCATACGACGTGGGGAACTCTGTCCGTGTCTGTCGCTGATCATGTGATTGGTGTAAAGCGCCCATCGTTTCTGCTAGTATGGGATACAGCCTTATTTTAATACAATATATTATTATTATTATTATTATTATTATTATTATTATTATTATTATTATTATTATTATTATTATTACTATTGTTATTATTGTTATTTATTATTATTATTATTATTATTATTATTATTATTACTGCTAATATTATTATTCATTATTTTTATTACATTGTATTATAATTATTATTATCATTAATAAGAAGCGTGTTCGGCGACACGGCGTGTGGATGGGTGGTCACTGGTGTGTGTGTGTGTGTGTGTGTGTGTGTGTGTGTGTGTGTGTGTGTGTGTGTATGTGTGTGTGTGAGTGCGTGTATGTGTGTGTGTGTGTGTGTGTGTGTGTGTGTGTGTGTGTGTGTGTTACCTCGAGCTGATCACGATGAACCTAGCTCAAAAATAGGTCACCGCACAGTGTCGATCAACAACAGTGTGTGGGATTGTCGGATTGTCTCTATCTGTCCTGTGTCGAATTATGCATGCATTCGTGTATTTGAAGAGCACACGGGGAAAACGACGATAGATCGTAAACTGGAAATTGTGAGGGTGCCAATTTTAAAAGCGTGTGGACTCACAACTTCATATTTGTTTGACTGGTTGTTTATTGTCAAGTGTTGTTGAAAGGGAAATCTAACAACAATAATCAACCAACAGTTGAACAGAAATACAGTTCTGATTCAACAATCGTTCAAAATTGGTACCCTAACGATTTTCAGTTTGTGACTACAGTCGTTTTCTCCTGTAGTCTTCATTTGTGTACTTATGTCTTTGTGTATTCATGCAATCATGTTTTCTTGTATTGTGTATTCATGCATCCATGTATGTGAGTATTTGTGTATTCATGCAATCATGTTTTCTTGTATTGTGTATTCATGCATTCATGTATGTGAGTATTTGTGTATTCATGCATTCGTGTATTTTAAAATTCGTATATTTATGCAATTTGTGTTTTTAAGTATAATTTGTGTATTAATATGCACCATTGTAAAAACAAAGTTTCCTAGGGGATCAGTGCAGTGTAATAAATTGTTTTTTACGATTTTATTCATGTAATTTTCAGTTAGTATTAGTAAGGTTTTACGGCGCTCGCAACTGCATAAGGTCAAATGACCGCCAAAATGTAATGTTTATCTATTAGCTGTATTCCAAAGACAGAGTGACAGAATAACTGCTGTCAATTTCTTTTGGCTGTAGTGGCGGTCAAAGGTAACACATGATAGTCTCAGACCTGAGCTTATTTAGGTTGTTTTGCTGAGGGCATGCGGACATTTAGTTTTACATACCTGTGAAAACAGAAGGGAACAAATATAATATTATTGACTGTGGAAAAAGTAACTTTAAAAAATCAAATCCCAGACTGCCCAAGTGGTCGAGTGGGTGAGAGTGGGCTTAACAAAATTACTGTAGTTATAGCAAGCATTACATGTATTTCAGTCTGCGTCGTGGGATGTTCGCTCCTTGTATGAAGCAAGAAATGGTTCTCCTGTGGCACAAGAGATAGATAAAAGAAAGAGTTAGATTGGAACCCACAGGGTAACAAATCAAGGGGAAGACCACGTGGAACCTGGAGAAGAGCCACGGAAATAGATGTACAGAAAAGTGCGAAGACATGGAGTGGCATTAAGCGACTCGCCCAGGATAGGGAAAGGTGGAGAGTGTTTGTTCGTGGCCTTTTTATCCTGATCCAGGGTAAGAAAGGCAATAATGATGGTGATTAGTTCAGTCAGTCACACAGATTTTGCGCGTGGGGTCAGAGTGCTGTAGTCAGGTAAACTTTTCTGTCTATGTGGTTTTATGCACAATGCATAAATTTAGCCAAATTTTGATCATTTTTTGCATAATTTCTGATTATTTTCCTTTATCATTTTTTGTTAAAATTAACAGAATC
Source organism: Aplysia californica (assembly GCF_000002075.1). NCBI lineage: Eukaryota > Metazoa > Mollusca > Gastropoda > Aplysiida > Aplysiidae > Aplysia > Aplysia californica. Next base: position 711,050 of record NW_004797672.1, read on the forward strand.
GTATAATTTCACCTTTTTGAGCTCAGTTTGCATAATCTCAGAATTTTTCTTGTCAATTTGTTAGTGTTTGAGCGCTTAACCAGCTGCTTGAACTGTATGTTCCAGGGAAGCTGAGAATGTTTCTGAGTGTTCTATGGTCTGCTGAGGTAATACTATAGTGTAAAGCGCATAGAGCTTGCTTTCGAGTGGGGGCATGCGCTATACAAATGCTATTTATTATTTATTATTATTATATAACGACAGGGACAGACTTTAGCTGGAAAAACTAGGTCACCACCTGGGCTCAGGAAAAGAGCAAGCAGCAATTCATTCCGTCGACGACGACACAGCTTCTGGGTGTATATCTGTCAACGTCGTTTTACCCAAGTAAAATTTTGAAATTATGCAAACTGAGCCCAAAAATGTAAAATAATGCGATTCTGTTAATTTTAACAAAGAATGATAAAGGAAAATGATCAGAAATTATGCCCCC
>NW_004797672.1:712833-714851 GCF_000002075.1 Aplysia californica
GGAGAGAGAGAGAGAGAGAGAGAGAGAGAGAGAGAGAGAGAGAGAGAGAGAGAGAGAATGCCCAGAATTAACTGGAAAGCAAACAAACAAAAACACAAAAAGAAACCCCAATGACATGAGGTATGTCAGATTCTACATACAAGACAAACCCTGCTGAATGAAATAACAATAAAACGTAAAAAATGCAATCCTATGGACTTTTAAAAAGAGACGGGACCATTGTGAAAGATGTGCTTGAAGGAAAGGTGTGGGGCAAGAGAGCCAGAGGAAGGCAAAGAAAAACACGGATGGGCAACATAAGAACATGGACTGGCCTGGATATGGCAGAATGTGCAACGGCAGCTCGCGACCGTGAAGGATGGAGGGTCATTACACGTCAACCTCTGAGTCAGAGATGACACCTTCAGGTATCCAGGTATCCAGGTATCCAGGTATCCAGGTATCCAGGTATCCAGGTATCCAGGTAGTGCTCATATAGGAATAAAAGTAGACCATCTTTGCACGTAATCTTATTCCCCTTAAAAAACGTACTTCGGTTGTTTTTTTTAACTTAAGGAGAGTATATGTGAGGCAGCGTGGTGGAATCAGGCTCTCGTCAAAATAATCAAAGTGAAGAAACTTGCATTGTTCCGCATGTTTGTGAATTTTTATCAAACTTTTGTTTTGTCGCTCAAAACCTTTCATGCCCATTAAAGAACTCATTTCTGTGTGGATTTTTCTGAAAAGCTTTGATTAAAGGCACAAAAATATAAATTTTCAGTTACAACGGACTCTTAAACTAAGGAAAAAAGTAATCTTTGGCCGCCATTTTCTCACTAATTTTACCTCTGAAAACAGGTGACCCCTACCCCTTTCATTCTCAAATATCTCGACTTGTATTTAAAATAAACGGATATTTTTTTCATCCCAATAAAGACAAGTGAACAAGCTTTAAGATGATACCAGTAACTCTATCTGCCCAAAAATTGACGAGAGCCTGATTCCACCACGCTGCCTCCCCTAATAACAGAAATTAGTCACTTATAAGGGCATGCGGGCTAACCCAGATTTCGGGGGTTTCCAGAAATCTTGACCTACACTAAAAGTGGACATTGCCATACGTATGAGAGAAGTTTGGTTCCATTGGTGTGTATGGTCTTCCTCTGGCTCTCCTGCCTCACATCTTTATTCAGTTTCTTTAAAAGACTAGGAGAGTTTCCTCTATAACCAAACAAATATACTATATATAGACGAGGAAACTCTCCTTGTCTTTTAAAGAAACTGAATAAAGATCCAAAAACTTTACCTTCTATTTTCTCAGAGCAACATTTTTCGTGCTTTTTTTGGTTATTTTTCTCACATTTCACTTATTATTTCCTCTATTGCCTACTCTGTGCTACAGTTACTAACCAATTTCACTCATATTGTGATTCAATGTCCAATTACGAATAGTTTGAGAGCAAACACAAACAAATCCATCAATATTTGACCGCATGAGAGCAGTTTTAACATAACACCCCTTTGCCGTCTCAAATCAGGTGCCTAAAATTGTGGAATCCCATGCGTACGGAAAGAGTTAAAAGCAACCAAATGTCCTTGCTATTTTATCCCTTACCCGCTCCACTTCGCAGTTAACCCAGCAAAAGCCCATTACTGCTCACCGATCCCTAATCCACGAGGATCGTAGGATAGAGACCCTCGTCAGATGCCACCATGTTTCACGGCTGTTGTTTTTTTCGAGCGCCTGATTTTTGGGCAAAGGATTTCCCTGTCCTCTCTGCAATGTTGTCGGTCCACCTCTTCCTTTGCCTTCCTCTCCTTCTCTTCCTCTGCACAGTTCCCTGAAGAATGGTCTTGGGTACTCTAAGCTCTAAGGTATCGAATAGGGGGTGGGGGGAGGTAGAAATAAACAGAGAAGGGGGGAGGGGAATTGGACAAGTGGACAAGTGGTCCATCCATGATTTATTTATAGAGGCACCAGCCATCCATGTCCTGGTGCTGTTTTAGCCTGGACAAGTGGTCTAAAATTAATAAACGGG
>NW_004797672.1:719613-720716 GCF_000002075.1 Aplysia californica
TTCCACGTTAAAGCCTGCCTGATGATGCTTGTCGGGGGTCTCCTCGGGGTGTGTCCAATCCATTTCCATTTCTTCACCTGAATATCTTCCTTTACTGGCCTTTGGCTTGTTCTCTCCCACAGTTGGGTATTCGTGACTCGATCGTACCACTTGATCCCCACTATCCTTCGTAGAAAGGATAACTTAGTTTCTGTATATTTTCTAGGAGAGTGAGTGAGAAAATTAAAATGCAAGACTGTTAAACAAACACATAATTTAATTTTTAGCTGTTTAGAATTCAATGTTGTAAAGACTATTATGTAGGTTGGGGCAATCTGGCTGGGAGATATATATAGGACCTGTTGTGTGATGTCAGTCAGAATTCAGAGGAGGGAGTTTTTGTGTATCTATATATTATCATAATATTATGTATGTATGTACATATTATTTTTTTTTATCGGTATCCAGAGAACGAGGAGCAGAGGCAGACCGAAGAAGAGTTGGGAGGACAACATCAAGGAATGGACAGGCCTGGAACTCAAAGACACGCTCATTAAAGCTGAAGACCGGAAGGAGTGGAGGAAGCTGGTGGTCAAATTTTCAAAAGCGCTCGGACGGACATCCTGTCTACGGGAATAGGTGAAGGTGAAGGTGAAGGTGATGTTAATCGCTAAGAGTTTTTACGGTGTATACATGTAAAAATGTACATGTGGGGATGGATGGATGGATGTGTGGGGGTACAATTGTTCTTTGACTGCCGGTGATTGAGCCAAAGTTTCCCACACCTGTTGACCTTACACCCACGCCTACTGTAACCAAAGACCGTGTATAGCGTGGTATTTAAGGTCTCTGCTGTAACTGACCGACTATCTCATTGCCTGGTGCGAGATGAAGTAAGCGGCGCTGACTGACTGACTGACTGACAGACTGACTCACTGACTGACTCACTGACTGACTGACAACTGCACCCATTGAGCCCGACTCTTCTGTTGTGTGTCTTTCACACTCCCGACAAAACGACAAATCCGCCTTTTAGAAGGTCCTCAGAATAATTTTTTTTAAAGATTAAAGTGCACACTGCTTGGTGAGTTTTCTTTTCTTTAAAAAAAATCCTTCTGAGCTAT
>NW_004797672.1:721660-723191 GCF_000002075.1 Aplysia californica
TTATTATTGAAACGCGAAATAAGAAAGAAATGTTTTGAGCTATAAAAATTATTTAAAATTGCTCACAATATCATTCTTAAAATCTTCGTATATTTATTACCATCCCTTTATTCGTTGTAAGTTGTGATATTGTTACTGAACTTTTCTAGAAAGATGTAGGTAGGGAGATTCCTTTAATATCCGTACGTCGTGTTTAATATCGCAGTATCTATTTGACGTGAGGAACTCTATCCTTACGTCGTGTTTTACTATCGCAATATCTATATGACGTGAGGAACTCTATCCGTACGTCGTGTTTTATTATCGTAGTATCTATATGACGTGAGGAACTCTATCCGTACGTCGTGTTTTATTATTGTATCCATACGACGTGGGGAACTCTGTGCCACCACTTAACCCTATCCGTACGTCGTGTTTTACTATCGTAGTATCTATATGTGAGGCAGCGTGGTGGAATCAGGCTCTCGTCAATTTTTGGCCATGTAGAGTTATTGGTATCATCTTAAAGCTTGTTCACTTGTCTTTTTTTTTTTTGGATGAAAAAAATATCCATTTATCTTGAATACAAATCGAGATATTTGCAAAAGAAGGAGGTGGGAGTCACCTATTTTCAGAGGTAAAATTAGTGAGAAAATGGTTGAAAAGGTTAGTTATTTCCTTATCTATGAGTCTGTGGTAACTGAAAATTTACATTTTTGTGCCTTTAATCAACGTTTTTCAGAAAAATCCACACAGAAATTAATTCTCTAATGGGCATGACAGGTGTTGGGTCAAAAAACTAAAATTTGATTAAAATTCACAAACCTGTAGAAAAATGCAAGTTTCGTCCCTTTGATTATTTTGACGAGAGCCTGATTCCACCACGCTGCCTCACATATGACGCGAGGAACTCTATCCGTACGTCGTGTTTTGTTATTGTATCCATACCACGTGGGGAACTCTGTGCAACCACTTTCCAAAGAGGAAATTTGCTCTTAAATCCGATCGGTACGCTCTGCATAGCAGTCTGTCAAAATGATTTTTTTTTTAAATACTGATAGTTTCAAAGAGATCTTCGTACTAGAAGTATTATAAAATGTGAAGAATACAACCCTGGGGGTACAAAATGACCGCCGGGCGTACGTACGAGACCCCAACTCGCACATACCGAGTTTTCTCATCCCAGCAAACAGTATTACAGTGGGTCTGTCACCTCTAGAAGTGCAACTCTTAACTCTAAGTGTTGTTATTGTTGACGGTAGAGAAATGTCTTTGTTTTGCTAATGAGTATTTTGCTGCGCTGCCTAAACCAGAGCTGATGAGAATTTGATAGGAATGTATTACTTCTATCATTCCGTCAATCCATTGTTCTTTTTTTCCATTTTTCTTTTCTTTTTCTTTTTAAAAAAAAAATTCTAGTTTTCATTTTTTTTTCACTACTCCCCTACTGCACTGAGTGATCAGCGAATTAATTGAGAGGAGAAAAAAATAAATCCATAAATTATTCAAAGCCTTGCCAGCTTCCTCCAGGTATTTGCATAATGGTGGGGGG
>NW_004797672.1:726103-728078 GCF_000002075.1 Aplysia californica
AAATGTAAATGGGCTGACTCATGTCACGCTCATAACTTTGCCTGATCTACAACAGGGAACAGCTGCTTTTTCTTTCTTAATCCTTACTATTGTCATTTTCCTCTACTTCTTTTGTATGTTTGCCACTCTCTTGTGAACTGCTATTTCCGGGGTGCCTTGATAGTTGAAGCAGACCTTGTGCTGTTGAAGCTAGAGAGGTGAGCGGAAAAAGTCTGATTCCCTGTAAAGACTTCTCTATTGACACCCACCCCTTGGTGCTCATATGACCTTATGCAGTTGCGAGCGCCGTAAAACCCTCTACTATAAAACAAAAAAAACCCATAAAATTAACTAAGAATCGCCTTTCTTTTTTTTTATTATGACAATCAGCGGAAGTGTATATCTGTATCAGTTTGAGCCAAAATTATAAGCTTAAAAGCAATGGTGAACGTTTCACTAAAACTATTCGTATGTTAAATTTGACTGGGCTTGTCTAAACTTGTTGCATTCAGCATGCCAAACTACTTATCGTATAAATTTAATAATATATTCTCGCCATGTTTGAAACTATTATAATTTTATGAACAAGGATGATATTATGTGCACCTGATTTTAGCTAAAGTACGAAATGGGTCATTTTGGCCATTTCTTTCATTCATACTTTTTCGGACCAATGCTTGCAAAAGAAAAAATTAAGCTTATACCCTGCCCTGCTATGAACAACGTTTCTTAAGTTCTAACTTTACAGGAGAATACATTTTCAAGCAACAGGCCTTGGAAACTGTCCTTTTATGGTGTAGCAAGCGAAAGTTTCTCATTACAAAGCCATTTTCATATAATTTTGTTGCTTTACAACATCAGAATTGTAAGTTAAAGGTTTTAGCAGCTCCTGTTCCTTCTGTCTTTGTGTGTCTCAATAGTGTCTTTGACGACATTTGTGTGTTTCAAGAGTGCCTTTGACGACATAATTTGTGAGTCTCAACAGTAGTGTCTTTCACTACACATTAATGCATACTTAATGAGTAGACGCTTTGTCCCTCTCTGACTATTCGAACCCCTGCTTTTTTTTCCCTTGTTTTGCATACTGCCTGAATTTTAAAAAAGTTTTTAATGACTTTGAACCTTAATCGCACTTTTTTTGTTGTCGTCGTCCAATTTCATTGACTTCAACAGTGACTTTCGTCCATCGTCATCGTTTTCACAGCTCTGTCTGATCTTATAAAGAACAGTTACTGCCAAACGCTGTGAAATTGTTCTTTGTTGTGTCTAAATAGACAAAACCTCACAATTAGCTATCATTGATTGTTTTAGTTTCATTGTGTTGATTTGTTGGTGTTGGTTTGTTGATATATTTGTTTATTCATTTATTTATTTTCCAAGGCGTTTTCTTTTTTCGTTTACTTTACTAAGACCTTCAGCAACTCAGCCGTGGGTCTAATTAACCCTTATGACCCCACTCATCAAAGCCCACCCAGCCAGCAACAACAGTTACAGTTTTCCTCAAGCGTGCCCTCTTCCGGAACAGCTGTGATTAACCCTTTCACACCAACCAAGCCCTCTACCGGAACAGCTGCGATTAACCCTTTCACACCTACCCAGCCGTTAGACAGAACGGTTGATGACCCTTATTGATCCACTTTCACGGTCTGACTTCTGCTGATTCCTGGCGTCTTGTTCAACCAAGCAGAAGACCCAGAGATTTCTCTGACGATCACGTCTTTAAAGCGCTGCAATTCTGTACATTTTTCAATGATAATTTGTGAGGTGTGCTGACAAAATGAGCTAAGTCTCGGATTTTTGCCCTAAAGACACAGTTTCCACAACAATTGATCCCCCAAACAATATCATGGACACCCCTGTAGAATAATAATAACGACAACAACAACAACAACAACAACGACGACAACGACGACAACGACGACAACGACGACAACAACAACAACAACAACAACAACAACAACAACAACTACAACAACAACAACAACAAAAACAACAA
>NW_004797672.1:729571-730622 GCF_000002075.1 Aplysia californica
TAATAATAATAATAATCATCATCATCATCATAATCATAATAATCATAATCAAAATCATAATAAAATAACAACAACAACAACAAGAAGAAGAACAACAACAACAACCGTAACAACAAAAACAAAAACAACACCAACAGACAGATCAATCAAAACAGAAACGACGCCAACACCACCTACAAGACAAAGGTGAAAGGTCAGACACAGAGTGTCTTGTGTGGTCTACGTCACACGACAATAAAGTAGGGTAAACACAGGGGACGTAAGCCATTGTCCCAACCAGACGATAATTGTACTGTAGAAATAATAATACTGTCGATCAAAAGGAAGGCTGTGCTACTGACGGAAGTTGTCTTTAGGCCATTCCCAAAGAGAGGTTATTAATATGTTTTTGTGCACAGTAGAATTGTAAATGGGCTGATTTATCAATGTCATGCCTGAACAACATAGGGGGAACTACTGCTTTTTCTTTCCTCATCCTTTCTATCGTCATTTCCCTCTATTTCTTTTGTGTGTTTGTCACTCTCTTGGAAACTGCTATTTCCGGGGTACCTTGATGGTTGAAGCAGACTTGGTGCTGTTGAGGTTAGAGAGGTGAGCAGAGTAACCTTGATTCCCCGTTTGGACTTCTCTGTTGACATCCACCCCTTGGCGTTCATGTGACCATATGCACTTGCGAGCGCCGTAAAACTTTACTGAAACAAACAAACAAAAGAAAGGTACCAAATTTGGATTGGGCAACAAAAAAAAATCTTGTCCAAAACAAAAGATACCATTTTCTGATTGTGACTTTATGAATGTAGTCTTTTGAGTCGTTTTGTTTTTTCTTTCCACATGAGTACATCATCATCATCTGGTGCCTTGCCGACTTGCGTTGGCGATCATGGACCTCTACTTCAGGGGCGAAGGCTGACTTGTTTGCCAGGGTAATCAAAGTGAAACGGGACCAGATATGGCCTGTAGATATGACACAAGAATCTTACTCGAGGCTCTGAGTTGTGAATGAAAACAAATCCGGAATTCATATTGTATGTTCAACCGCCAAAATAATCGG
>NW_004797672.1:731300-733292 GCF_000002075.1 Aplysia californica
TATGGATGAATTTGACAGCGACAATGTTTCGAAATTAGGAAGGGAAGCAGTGATTATTTGATTATATAGACGCTTCGCCCCTGCTCCACTTCACTCTGTCTAGCGTTGCATCGATGGTGTCTGTCGTTGTTGCTGTTCCCAGCCATGTTGTCAACCTGTCCAGTATCTTTTCCCTCTGTCTGCATCTGCCTCTCTTCCCATCAATAATCGTATGCGTACTCTAAAAACTAGGTCATGTTATAGAAACAACATTTTGGCGCTTGAATCAGTGTCGCAGCTAGAGTGTAATTTTATTATTTTTAATCTCGGAAGAACTAGCATTTTTCCTTGAGCATGTGGCGTATTTCTTTTTTTTAAAATGAAGGCTAGATCTTTTATTTATCAAAAACTGCAATAACAATTGATCAGTGTCACTGAAGACAGATAGAAGGTTTATTTAACTCAACATTCAACATTATACAAATCGAGCTTTTGTGACGCTCCATGCCTTTCTGCAGTAGCCAGGACAATTAAAGTCAACAGAGAAACTGACGTTTGAAAGCATGTACAAGAGAAGTCTGGGAACGTAATCTCTGAATAAGGGTGTCAGTGATCTGTCAAATCCTTCGGTTGACCGAGCAAAACCTCTTTCTCGATTAAATCAACAAAAATGTTCAGTTTTCTTGTTTGTTTGGGTTTTTTTAGGGGGGTGCTTTGTTTGTTTTGTTTGTTTATTTGCTTGTTGTTTTGTTTTGATTGTTTGTTTTTTTAATCGAGCTAGACATCAGTCATACTCCAAAACCGATTGTCATCGTCAAACAAAGATGAAAATATGTTTGCTTCATTGAGAAAGACGGCACGTTCAAGACTTTTTAAAAGCATCTTTCATGATACATGTACTGTATAAAAGCAATCTCATTGTCAACTTTTGACCTTCGCCGTTTTGGGATCATTATTAAGGCTTTCTGGAATGTATTGCTTCCGAGTAAAACTCAAACTAGCAATGACAAAATTTGTTCGAGTAAATAGCAACCAACCGCCAAAATTCGTCGATGCCAAGAAACAAACGCCAAAACTCTTTAGTCTTGGCTCCAGATAGACGAAAGCAAATCCCATCATTTAATCATAAAATAGCTGTCCAGGAATATTGTCAAAACCACAGTTAATGTATTTCTAAAAATCAATCAAAAACAGGTCTTTTGTTTTCAAATGCTATACTGTGACTGCAAAATCCACTTATGGTAACCTCAATTTATAAAGACATAAAATGGTGAAATGGTGACCATATTACATGTATAAACTTCTCAAGTTAAAAAATCACAACTAATGTGTCACAGAGCAGCTTAAATTGTAACATGGTATAAAAGAAGCGCGGGAGGTCGAGGCGAAAAGTGAAGGACGGCTGACACTTTATGGAAAACGACGAAAGTTTTGTGCTCTGAAAATGTGCATCTACGTGAATATGTGAGGCAGCGTGGTGGAACCAGGCTCTCGTCAATTTTTGGGCATGTAGAGTTATTGGTATCATCTTAAAGCTTGTCTACTTGTCTTTATTTGGATGAAAAAAAATATCCATTTATCTTGAATACAAGTCGAGGTTTGTGCAAAAGAAGGAGGTGGGGTTAATCTATTTTCAGAGGTAAAATCTGTGAGAAAATGACTGCCAAAGATTAGTTATATCCTTAGCTTATGAGTCCGTGGTAACTAAAAATTTACATTTTTTGCACCTTTAATCAACGTTTTTCAGAAAAATCCACACCTAAATGAGTGCTTTAATGGGTATGAAAGGTGTTGAGCCAAAAAACAAAAATTTGAAAAAAAATTCACAAACCTGCGGGAAAATGCAAACTTCTTCACTTTGATTATTTTGACGAGAGCCTGATTCCACCACGCTGCCTCACATATATCTTTCATTGAAGAAACACACCGACACATCAGTCAACACAACAATCAAACAAACAGTAGATAGAACAACCGAAAACAGAAAGGGGGAACGGGAAAGGTGGTAGGGGG
>NW_004797672.1:733494-736422 GCF_000002075.1 Aplysia californica
CCGACTCGATCTGCTGAAACTGAAAACAAACACGTTTGTTTTTGAGGCGATCGAGTCGGGCGATCGGCCCGATCGGCCGATCCCATCCGTAGTGGGCACCCCGTATTAGAAGACGGACTTTCCCAAGATTAGCCTTGAACGAAAGGAATGAAAAACTGAAAATTAAACTACAGTGACTTCTGATTCCTTAATATAACTGTGCACCCTTTAAATGATTCTGAACCACCGTTATTTTTTCTTCAAATTCGAAAATTATATGGTTCGGAAGTTTTAGGCTACCAAAGTGACAGACTTTCACAAATTAAATATAATATACAAGACATGTCCTAACCCCACGTGGCCATGTGCAGTCAAAACCCCTTCCAAACCCATCAAAATCAATGTTCTGGACTCTGGACTCTGGACTGGCCTGCAAAATTAGCAGTCCTTAACCCAACAGATCAACTGCAAGATGGCCCTGTTAATGATACCACCAATAGTTAGCCTTACACGAAAGTATAAATGAGAATGGGAAACCAAAAAAAATAGCAAGAGGTCGATCTGACGCTTCGCAAATTTCCCACAAAAATAACTGTCGATATGTCATTGAGTGTCAACAGACAGACGACAAGATATGTTCAATAAAATCATTACTGGGTGTTGAGGCATTGCTATTTATATCAACAAAGCAGGAGAGTGATGAAGGGTAAGGGGAGGGAACTTTTCTGGCTGTGCAAATCCTGCCATAATAAAAATCATCTTTCGAGGGATTTTCTTTTTAACATTTCATACACGATCTGAAAACAGAAACAAAACGCTTGTATTTACACAACACTTGCGCTTGCTTGGATCAATGGTTAAGCTTTGAGTCATTTGACCCTCCTTTCTCAAATTCCCAAAGCAAAATCTCCAGCATATTAAATTAAAAATACAAACGTCCGTTAGTACTGCCTATTGAATTAGTTCTGGTTTTATTGGGGGGGGGGGAGTTTTGTTGTTTTTTAAATATTTTTTGTAAGTGTTTTAAGGCGCTCACAACTGCATCAGGTCATATTATGAGCGCACGGGACACATTAAACATTTTCAGTTTGATAGGAAATGTTGAATTTTGCCCGGGAGGCTGCCGAAACCTACTCTCATCGATTTTTGGACCACCAGAGGATCTTTAAGGTGCACAACTTGCACACGGGACGAGAAGGTTAGGTATTAGATCTTACCTACCATAAGATCAGAGGTGTTGCTGAAAAGCTGCAGAAAGAATCAGAAGCCCAGAGGAGGGGACAAAGTAGGTGAGGTAGAAAGTGGAGACGAAAGCAGAGGACAGAACATTGTTAGAGAGCAGGAAAGGAAAAGATGTGACAGGAGAACATTTCAGAGAGGAAAATTATCCTTTGTTATCCGGATTCAAACCCACCATCTATTGAATGAAAGGTGAACACCGTAACCTCTAGGCCACAAGAGCCCATCGTCCTCCTTTCCGAACGTCACAAAGCAAAATCTCCAGCATATTAAAAATACAAACGGTCTGTTAGAACCGTGATCTGAAAAAACGCATTTTTCTCAAAATCAAGGTATCTAGATAATCGCGATTTAGTGTTTTTAGCTAATTCAACAAACAAATAGCAATGTAGTTTTTGTTTGACCATCCCACACGAATATTGTATACCTCATAACTGAGTCAAATGTCATCGAATTTGAGCTAAAGGCAAACAAACAAATAAGAAGAATGCGTTTTATTAGATCACGGCAGTTAACTGAATAATTAGTTCACACTGTGGTTGTATGATTGAGGTAATAATCTACAAGTCACTGTTACTTCCCAACACAGAGATCCAACTACATTTGTACTTTCGGTCCTGTCTTTTGTGTCCAGGGCTTCATTTGGTTTTGTTTTTAGAGCGGTGGCAGTATGTACGTCATTGTTTTGTTTTGTTTTTGTTTGTTTCTTTATGTTGTTTTTGCTGGTGGGAGTTTTATTTATCTGTTTTGATTTATGTTGTTGTGGACTGTTTGGTTTTGTTTGGGGTTGTGTTTGTTTGTTGTTTTTTGGTTGTTTGTAGTTTTTTGTTTTTGGGGGGGTGGTTGGTATTCGTTTTATTTCCTTTTTCTCTTTAAAAAGAATTTTCTGTTGTTTTAATGTGTGTGCGTCTGTGTGTGTGTCTGTGTTTGTTTGTATGTGTGTTTATGTGTGCGTCTGTGTGTGTGTGTCTGTGTTTGTTTGTGTGCCTTGAAACACCAAATGAATATCCAGTTACGGGCTATAAAGTTTGATTTAAGGCCATTGGTCTCTATCTCATCATATTATTTACCAAACACTCAAAATCGATAAGAGCAGGCTTCGGCCTTCATCAGGGGAAAATTAGAAATTTCCTACCAAATAAAAATGTTTGGAGTGTCCTGCGTGCGCTTATCATTATGACCTTATGAGGTTGCGAGCGACGTAAAACACTAATAAAAAACAAAACAAACATAAAACACTCGTTAATTATTGTTAAATAAAGTTTCCATAATGAAATCGATATTGCTTACACTTACAGTAGGCAAACAAACTTTAATTAAGTAGGTCATCGTATTTCCCCCTTCGTCTTTGCGTACGTGACATCATCCATGACGTAATCACCTGCACACGCCAGTAGCAGGGGATTCCCCTTATGACCGCCTGGGGGTTCCCCCATCGTCGTGTACGTGACGTCATCCATGACACATTCACCCACACACGCCATGAGCAGGGGGTTCCCCTGAATGATCCTCCCCCCCCTACCTGTGTTAGTACAATGTACCGCATGGGCGACTGCTTCAGAATAATCCTAAGTACAGGCTAAAATCCGCACACGTGTCTTGACCTAGACACATTGGTACAGTTATCATAGACTGATATTGATAAATAAACACACATATCCCCACACGCACACACATATAGACACACACACACACACAAACACACACACA
>NW_004797673.1:0-1029 GCF_000002075.1 Aplysia californica
TTTGCTGCCAAAAACTTAACTTTTGAATTGGACCAAATTTATGTTGGTTCAAAATCATTTCAAGGGTGCACAGTTTTATTAAGGAGTCTGAAGTCACTGTAGATTAATTTTCAGTTTTTTATTAGTTTCGTTTTGATCGATTCTTGGGAAAGTCCGTTTTCTACAACGCCATTGTAAACAAGCGAGGTTTCCGTTCACTAGCCGTGCGCATTGGTTCCTCACCTTTGCAATTCTGGAGTGTACGAAAGCGGAATAGAGAATCAATCTATTATATATTTGACAACTTGGAAACAAATGTGTCACTTTTCCCATAAAACTACGACAGTTACAGAGTTGAAAGTTGGCAAGTACCTGCAAAAAGATAGATAGGTCCCCATGACTGAGCCCGATTTTTAATTCATTCATTTCCTGAATTTACAAAAAAAAAATGTATTTGAGAAAAAGTTCCCGTCCTTCTTTGACCTCTGTGATCATTCCACAGAGAAATGAAACAAATCTGCGTAGCTGTCCTTAACAGCGGAAATGCGGAAGTGATATTTCGAGAGGCGCATTTTGATTTGAGAATATAGATCTAAAACTTCTAATTTTTTAGATCTCTCACGATTTATTGCACCATTCTAGTAGAGTGTAAATATAGTAGGCTAGTTCAATGACTTTCAGTTGATGTTAACACGCCGATCATTCCTTTCATCGAAAGGGTCCCCAGCTAGTTATTATGATAATAATAATAATGATAACAATAATAGTAGTAATAATAATAATAATAACAATATAATTGTCCTCCGTCATTGTGTGACAATGACCAATGTATGACAAATGTCCCAAACAAGCCCCTACCGATGATGCAACATGATCCCACGCAGACCACAGACACGGAAACATCAGAAATCTGCTTTGTCCAGCATTTATGACGACCAAAAATAGCCGAAGAAATAGGAACTATCGATTGGGACGACGATTAGCGCGATGATGAAAGGCACGTCTACCCCCCTCTCCCCTCTCCTCTCTCCCCTCTCCCCTCTCCCCTCT
>NW_004797673.1:1635-3634 GCF_000002075.1 Aplysia californica
CTTGCTCCTTCTTTCCTATCAAACATATCGTCCTGATCTCTCTTCCTCTTCCTTTTTGTGTTTGTTACTCTTTTGTAACACCTCGAATCTTCAGCACTTATATGACCTTATTGTGTTGCAAGTGCCTTAAAACTCTTACTAAAAACAAAAACATGTTAAATGATTCCTCCCCCGCGCAGGGACCTCCACGCTCCTCCAAGCGCCAAAGGAAAACTTTGCTTTGGTTTTGGTTAGAGTTTTACGGCACATGCAACACAAAAAGGGGCATTTAAGGGTTCTGGGGATGAGAGGACGCGGTATTTGAGAGTAATATAATATACATCCTATTATACGGGTGCAAAGGTTGGACAATCAATAAATAGCTGGAAATAACAATTATGGCGACAGAGTTGTGGTTCATAAGACGCATGCTACGTATCTCATGGACAGCTAGAAAAACAAATGAAGAAGTCTTGGTTGAAGCAAATTGTAGAAGACAACTTATGACGAATATAAGAAAGCGACATGCAAATTTCTTCGGACAAACAATTGTAACAACAGGCAAGTGTGATGGAAAGAGGGGCAGAGGCAGACAGAGGGAAAAGATACTGGACAAGATGACAACATGGCTAGGAACAGCAAGAACGACAGACACTATCGCTGCAACGCTAGACAGAGTAAAGTGGAGGTCCATGATCGCCCACGCCAGTCGGCACGGCACCGGATGATGATGATGATGATGATGATGATGATGATGATGAGGATGATGATGATGATGATGGAAAGCAGGTGGAGGGGAAGAGGGGGCAAAGATATGGACGACAGAATCAGATGTTTGATGTTTGATGGGACATAAGGAAACCACACCCAAGCACCCGCCATAAAGGAAAAACTTGTTGCAATCACGTCCTGAGCACAGGCCACAAACAAGATCTACACCTAGCCTTCTCGGATAAGGGCGAAAATTCTAGGAGGTCCCGTGTGTACGTTGCACACGTTAAAGATCCCTTGGTGATTCAAAATCGATAAGAGTTAAGCTTCGGCCGCCACCCGTGAAAAATTTAAAATTTTCCTACCAACTGAAAATGTCAGATAGAACTTTCTAGCTCCGAGGTAGCGAGTTGGTGCTGACGGCCTGGACGGACACACACTACTGTCTAGCACTCTCCAGACGATCGGAGCTACGTCCACAGGGCCGTAAACCTACACAAAAACAGGTGATTGAAGAAAAAGATTCAAGATTACCGAAATGTTATTGTTAGACCCAATATTCTGAGGCCAATGATTTTTTACTGAACACAGTTGTCGATAAGTTACTTCCAGTTCAAAGCTGGATATCCATGTATTAAAATCTTGACCATGTCGAAAAACCATTTTGTACTGTATGACTCCAAAAGGCATCATCACTTATCGATTCAAAACAAATATTATTTTGAGAAAAATGGATAACTACAACATTTTGTAATTGATTAATGAAATCCAGACAATAAACTTTGACCTTTCAGTTCTTTAGTGAAAGGAGGCGGGTAACTATAACGGGGGAAAGGGGGGGGGGGATAATCACTTATAATATATCCAGACACCTGGCTGAAGACTTTTAGAAAAGGTGAAGAACATATTCATTCTAAAAAATCACACAAGCAACATTAATTACTTTGATTTCATTCTGCTTTGATAGAAATTGGGAAATAATTAAAAGCCTTAGAGAATCTTCTTAAACTATGCAGTCTCGTGGATTTTTGTGGGGTTGAAAGTAATCATAGATTTCCCACCTTGACCTTCCAAACTTTCACTGAGTCAGATTTTTTAAGCGTCTAACGGTAAAGAGAGGTAATGTCCTTGAAGTAACGTTTATTTAAACAGTATTATTCTAGTTTAGTTCCTTTTTCCGCCATTGTCAGTGGGAATGAAAACAACGCACAAGGGCAAATGAAATTGGTTTCCTTCCTTGCGCACAGGCACTTACTTATGTGTGTGTGTGTGTGTGTGTGTGTGTGTGTGTGTGTGTGTGTGTGTGTGT
>NW_004797673.1:4823-6056 GCF_000002075.1 Aplysia californica
CTCTCTCTCTCTCTCTCTCTCTCACACACACACACACACACACACACACACACACACACACACACGCGCGCGCGCGCACGCACGCACGCACTCACACAAGCAGGCAGGCAAGGCGTTAATTTGCCGTGCTCAATAAACGTGCGTGCCGAAGATTGGTTGAGCTTGCTTGAATCCTGAGTGAGTTGTTTTGTCCTTTATGTGAGTAGGCAGGATGGGAGAGAGGGTTTTTAATTGCAAGTGCTATTTTTATTTGTTCCGTGAAAAGTGTATGTGTTTAACGCTCCTCTTAACACTATTAGGTTATTGAAGAGGCGCGATCCTCGAATTTAACGTCTGTCTCAGATAGGAAAGTGCCAAAATGGGTTGAGATACTTGAAATCTCCATAAACCGACCCCAGTCCAAAAACAGAGTTTGGGAAGGGGGCTCTCGTGGCTTGGAGGTTAAGGTGTTCGCCTCTCATTCAAATGTCCCGGGTTCGAATCCGGGTAGCGACGGAAACATTTTTTTCTCTAAAATTGTCTTGGAGGTCCCGTGTGCAAGTTGCGCACGTTAAAGATCCCTTGGTCGTCTAAAATCGATATTAGCAGGCTTCGACCGCCGCTCGGGCAAAATTTAAAATTGCCTACCAACTGAAAATATTAGGTGTGTCCCGCGCGCTGATATAATGACCTTATGCAGTTGTGAGCGCCGTAAAACACTTACAAAAAAAAGAGCCAGGGATTCGACCCACGGCCACTCACTCCCTAGTCCAGTATAACATCCACAGAGTCGATAGAGGCGCCCGTTTGTTCTATGATGAGCTGAAATAGAATATTTCGAATGGATGGTAGGCCGGTTTGCTCTTCCTTTCCTATGCACCATAATATTGTATTATCGTCCGTATCTCTCCTTCTTTTTTGTGTATATTACTCTCTTGCTCAACATCTAGCTCTTACTCACTGGCAAAATTGAAGGCAAACGAGACATCGGTAGGCCCAGAACAATGTGCTTGGGGAACCTAAACAAATGGGTAACGGGGAAAGATCAGGGAAACGCAGCTTTTTTAAGAGCATCCGAGCAAAGAAAGAAATGTAGAACCAAGATCGCCGATGTCTGTCGCAGATCTGGCACTGTATGATGACTCTCTCGTAACACCTCTAATCTCCGGCACTGTATGATGACTCTCTCGTAACACCTCTAATCTCCGGCACTGTATGATGACTCTCTCGTAACACCTCTAATCTCCGGCACTG
>NW_004797673.1:7213-9456 GCF_000002075.1 Aplysia californica
GGCACTGTATGATGACTCTCTCGTAACACCTCTAATCTCCGGCACTGTATGATGACTCTCTCGTAACACCTCTAATCTCCGGCACTGTATGATGACTCTCTCGTAACACCTCTAATCTCCGGCACTGGTATGACAGTAGTTGGGACGTTAAAGTAACATAAAAGTCTGACTAAAACTAAAAAGAAAATATATTTTATCGTCCTCATATGAAATCGTCATATGTGAGGCGTGCTACAAAATTAGTTACTTCTCGAAATCTACAAATGAAGATATTGGCCAAAAAATCGACACAAAGGCCAGATTTGTAGAATTTTTTTTAATGCCATTTTCTTTAACTATAACATGCCTTTTATTATTTCATAGTAATACGTTGTAAACTCTCACTTATAAATGTGATCTTTTTCTATACGACTTGAATCCGAGTAGTTGTGTATCTCATTTTGTCAGCACTTTATCGACGATTCACATATTATCGACGATTCACATATTATCGACGATTCACATATTATCGACGATTCACATATTATCGACGATTCACATATTATCGACGATTCACATGTTATCGACGATTCACATACTATTTCTTATTATCGTCTTTTAGTCCTATACGTGGAGTCGCCTCGGCATTAGCTTACTGGAGATACGAGGTTTTATTTACGTGGATCTACCTCAGAATTACACATTTTCTTCTCCTGTGCAGTACCAAGTTTTGATCAATTTGACTTTAAAAATGTTCGCTTTCATAAAACGTCAAGTTTCTTCGAACTCAGTTCTTTGAAGATATCGATCTTGACAACGTCAATTAAGAATCTTACGATTTTGATAGAGCAAATAGAACATTAATTGGTTTCTGACTTCGTGGTCTTTGTAACTCAAAACGGCAAAAAAATGCCAAATAGAAATTTGCAATTCTGAGGTTGGGAAAGGTCTCTATACCTGAAAGTATTCTTTTACCTTCTCTGTACGTTCTGGGAGCGTCTAGGGCTGTCTCCGGTAAGAACTGATCAACTCAATCATTTAAAATTGCGAAATTGTTGACACGTTTTACGCTCCCTGCAACGCGGTTGGATTTTTTAAGAGGCGGGACCTCCGAACTTAACGATCATCTCTGATAGAACCGAACGAAAAGGAAATAATTTGCAGAGAGAGGGGTGCAAAGGGAGATATAGAGAGATTGAGAGAGCATGATGGGAGAGAGAAAGAGGGACTGAGAACGACAGACAGAGAGAACGACAGAGGCATATAAAAGGAGGGGTGGGGTGAGAGAGAGGCACAGAATTTTGAGAAAGACAGACAGACAGACAGACAGACAGACAGACAGACAGACAGACAGAGCTCAAAAAGAAATGTACAGTAACAATTTTTACGTGGTTATAAGACCCATTCGGGTGGGATTTGAGAAGAACATTTTGGCTTGAAGAACGACAGGAGATAATTAGAATCCATTGACGAAACTGTTGAGAAAGTTCCAGAATGTCACAGAAATGAGGTCGTGGGGGTTGAATTTCTCACATCTGATGCTTATCTTCTAAGTATCCACCTGCTTTAATCAGAGAAATTCTTGGTTTGGAAAGGGGGTGGGGAGGGGGAGTGGAATAGGGTAGGGGGAAAGGTGAGGCGAATTCAATCGCTGTTCATTTACCTACTGCTGCTGCTGCTGTTGTTGCTGTTGTTGCTGTTGTTTTTTTCTTACTGGTATTCTTATAATACTTCATATTACATTTATTATCATTGTTATTATCATTACCATAATACTCATTATAATCTTTATTTTTACGATTATATCTATAGCTAGATCTATGTTATTATCATAGCGAGATAGCACAGGTTTGAACACTATAGGGGGCCCGGTGTTATATCGTTGGAACAAGCACTTTATACACAGTTCGAGGGGGTTCTCGTGGTCTAGAGGTTAAGGTGTTCGCCTCTCATTCAAAGGTCCCGGATTCGAATCCGGGTAGCTACCGAAAAATTTTCCTTTTTACAACTGTGTCCTTTCATCTCCTTTCCCGCTCTCTAACAGTGTTCTGCGGTCTGCTTTCGTCTCCACTTTCTTACCCTCATCCTCACCTCCTGTGCCCCTTTCTCTGGGCTCCTGACTCTTTCTGCAGCCTTTCTACTGCTACTCCTTGGCCCCTCCTTTCTGCTGTCTTTCAGCCACACCCCTGATCTTCTGGTAGGAAAGATCTACCTAGTCTTCTCGGACAAGGGCAAAAAATCTCGGAGGGCGGGTGTGCAAGTTG
>NW_004797673.1:11529-15173 GCF_000002075.1 Aplysia californica
CACACATACACAACGCGTACTCATGCTCACCCTTTCTTTTTTCTCTCTGTCTCTGTTTGTCTCTGTGTCTGTCTTTGCCCGCCTGTCTGTTCTCTTCTCTCTTGTTCTTTCCCTCTTAATCTCTTTCTCTCTCATTATCTCACTGTTGCTCTCTCTCTCTCTCTCTCTCTCTCTCTCTCTCCTTCTCTCTCTCAACTTTTAACTTTCCCTTGGTCTAATTGAGACAAAATCAACTCAGAATGAAATTATGCTGAGGGGCAGCCATATTTATTTTTAAAGATTTCTCCTAAGCTTATCTTGTGGTAGAACTAAAAAAAGAAGAAGAAAGAAAGAAAGAAAGATACAAACAAAATCTTATGTCCAGCACTCCAGACCTATCGGAGATTCTATTTTTAGATCTGTCCTGCACGCCTTCTGTATCGACTCTCAGAATTACAGGGCTTTCGTTTCACGACATTCAATTAATTTGGCGACATGGCTTCTATTCATAACTGTACACACCGACCGCTGCAGCCAGAATCATTGGCTGTAGCTTGCGAAGAGGGCCAAAAAAACAACTTGGGGAAAACCCCCGTGAATGGCCGTGCAGAAAGGTACACACGAAGTACTTTGAGTTGAGCTTTTTCGTGACGGCTTGAACGTGTAATGACTGGTTGATTCTTTGAAGCCAGACTGTGCCAAGACGCCGTGGAATCAGGTGCTCGTCAATTTTGTGGTATATCGAGTTATAGGTATCATCTTAAAGCCTGTTCACTTACCTTGCTTTCGATCGAAAAAGTACCCATCTATCTTGAATGGAAGTTGAGATATTTGCAGTTATTGCTTTATGGTCGCTTCTCTAAGGACAAGCGGGCTAACCCATATTTCGGGGTTTCCAGGGCATTGCCATACCTATAGGAGAAGTTTTGTTTCATTGGTATGTATGTTTGTCTGGTTATAAAGAAACGAAGTGACTATTCCCAGTGACACTGGGGATAGGTACAGAAACTATTCCCAGTGACAACAGAACTCTTTTGCATAAAAAGATCAGAAGGCTTTGCACTGTAGCCTTGAAAGACTCTCTTCTCACTTCTGTTCAGTACTTTTGTTCTCTTCTCTTACTTAGAGCTTAAACTTGAGCGTAGAATAGAGATCTAGATCTAAAACTTGATCGAGATATAGTTTAAGAAAGAAGAATCGGGAAGGATTTCTATCTGTCCTGTACCGTGGTCTCTAAAATCCGTAGGTAGATTTAGATCAAGATATCTAGGTCAAGATCTACAAGTACATTTAAATCACGACTGAATAACAAGCAAACATAGAATGATAATTCAGTTTTCTTTTTAAAAAAATCTTCCACTCACATCATAATCTACTTTAGTTTAATTAGATCTAGAATCTAGATCTACATTAGATATAGTCTAGTATTTAGCAGCAACATTATCATCATCATGCCCTTGTAGATCAGTGAGGGAACAATGTAATCTAATGGGCCTGTCTGTTCTCAGTGTCACTGGGAATAGTGCTTCATAAAGAAAACTCCTCCTTGTCTTTTAAAGAAACTGAACAAGGGGCAAAAACTTTACCGTTGATTTTCTCAAAACTGCATTTTTCGGGATAGCCCCCGTGTGCTTAAAAGCGACCAAAAAGCACGATGACTATGGTTCCGATCTGAATGGAACCTTCTAGAACCTCAGGATTGTTCAGAAAGTTTCCAAGGTTTTCCACCCAGTCTGTGACGTCGGTAGCCTAGTGGTTCGCTGTCTTTAAGCCACCCCTGATCTTCTGGTAGGAAAGATCTACACCTAGCCTCGCACCAGGGCGAAAAATCTCGAAGGTCCTGTGTGCACGATGTGCACGTCAAAGATCTCTTGGTGGTCTAAAATCGATAAAAGAGTATGCTTCGGCCCCCACCCGGGGAAAATTCAAAATGTCCTATCCACTGAAAGGGTTTAATGTGTCCCGTGCGCTCATTTGCCCTTATGCAGTTGCGAGCACCGAAAAACACTTACGAAAAAAATAAATATATGGAGTGCAATAAACATTACCAAAGAGTCTACATAACAAGAGGGGCCACTTCTCTCTTTGAGCCAATTAAAAAAAGTGTCCTCAAAATTCGGTGGCGCCCTCTTCGCAAAAGCGCACCTTTAGCGAACAGAGTTATCCTACTTGAGTTATAAAAATCAAAGTGAAACTAGCAAGTTTTTGGATGAATTTCGGAAGAACGCTTTTTTAAAATGGTTACGCTGACAAAAAACCTCTTCCGGAGGAAAGGGTGATTGTTTTCTTCGTTTAATTTGACTTTAGAATGAAAGGCGAGAGGTCATTCAAATTTTAAAAAACTTAAACTCTGTACTGAACGAACTCGAACTGCTGATGAACAGCAGTCGATCTGCGCACGCAAGGAGGTGCTATTCCTATTCTTCTTGTGGAAAAACGAAAGAGAGCTTCAAAACAGACTGCAGCGCCATCTGAATTAAGAGTATACTTCCTGCGAACACTTTTTTGGCTGAGTGGCCCATCTTGTTATTTACTATCTTTGAGATTACTCAACGGGCATTTCGATTACTTATGATCTCGCCTTTCGAATGAATTTTGCAAAATCTAAGATCACAGAGAATGTAAACAATAAATTCGTGGTTTGTCTCTCAGTGTTGCTGTCTGTCGCGTCGGTGATTGGCGTGAGTTTAGATGTCTCACGTCCTGAATAACCTTACCTATCTCTCCTATCTCTCTTACCCCTCTCTCTCTCTCTCTCTCTCTGATCTCTTATCACGGCGTTGATCCTGTATCATGGCTTTGGACCATAATGCCGACTGAGAATGTTGCAACTATATGACGGTCTCGGTATGGCCTGCACACAAAGTTTGCATCACTTCTGGACTGGAGAGATGGCTTGTCATAAAATTGTCCACGTTTCCGTGTGACCGACTACTCTAAGATATCGAATAAAAAGGGGGGGGGGAATAAAGGGGTGACGGACAAGGTGTCCAATATTAACAAACGGGTGAGGTGGGGAGGAATAAAAAGAGGGGGGGGGGGTGGTTGATTCTTTCAACCTCATACCCCTGTACTAGTAGGAACAAATCTGTTTGATTTCTCCTTCAGTGACTAAAAGAACAAGAGATCATGAAATTTTAGTCATTAAAAATTTGTGTAAGTTACAGTGACAACTTTTCCCATTTAGGAACAAACCAGTTTCATTAAAAGATGCAAACCAATGTACAAATGTTTTTAAAATGCCCAGAAAATTGAGGGTAATTTGCCGTTTACAAAATAAAAGATGTTTCATTCAGATATCTACATTCTAGATATATAACGTTTCACATGATCGTCGGTCGTGACAAGCTGGAAAATAATTAATGGAGAGTATGGAATAATGAGCGGGGAGGAGAGGGTGGGATGCGAAAATAAACCCTGAAAATTAATAAGCTGTGGTGGGGGGGGGGGGGGGGCGCTTATTCGATAGCATAGAGTAAGTTGATTGAGAATATGTGCAGTCGTTTCACTTTCATTTGTTCCAAGGTCCGAGGTGAAGTTTTTGGATAGTTCTCATTGATGGAAACATGTTGAAGATATCTGCCTGATTGTATCTTATGACTCTCTGTGTCAGACAGTCTTTTCTTCTCTCTGTCTCGGTATCTGTCACTCTCTCTCTCTCTCTG
>NW_004797673.1:15961-17753 GCF_000002075.1 Aplysia californica
CCCCCCCGGCACTCGAGAACAGACCTCGGGTCTCCTGCGTGCGACAGCGAAGTATCTGCACTTCACCACAAACGTCGGTGTGCAAAGTTCGAATAACTGCGAATAACGAACAAATCGTGATTGTCAAATAGTAGAGCCAAATGGTCACAGGTGTGACGGAATGTGACAGATACGTCGCTGTGTGTGTCTCTTGCTTTGTTTGTCTCTCTGTCTGCTGGCTTTGTTTCTCTGTCTGTCCACTTGTTTGTCTTTGGCCCGGGCCAGTTGATCTTTTTGTTATGGTGACGGCGATGTTTGTGACATACAGAGGGGCTGTGTTGTGTTTGATTGGGGGGGGGGCAGAGAGGGACATGGACACGATAACTGTCATCTAGTGCTGGACAAGAGTGGGATACACACTAGAGGACAACCTCCCACATAAACAGAAACAATCAAGGGAGAGAAAGTGGCAAGTAGGACCACCAAGTGGCGCCCTCCAACCATCTACTCAAGCAGAAATAATCGAGGGAGAGACACCCTCTAACCACCCACACAGATGAGACATAACAGAAGGAAAGAAAAAAGTAGGACTTACAAGTGTCGCCCTCCAACCACGCTTAAGAAATGGGATGTACTCAATAGAATTCTAGGAATAAGAAACAGGCACCTTTCTTTATGATCAAGTGGCTGGATTCAGGGGAAAGTAAAGCAAAGCAAAGTTGTTCCCGCATCCGATCCCGACATTGGGGATTGCCTTGTTTGGTGTAAGTGAGGCAACTTCTTTGATTTTCGGCATATTGTGGTAGGGTGGTCAGTTCCTTTCCACGCCGCCTTTACTTCCCCAACTCGAAGTCAGGTACCAATTACTGCTGGGTGGGCAGGAGGGGGCGAAGAATATCCGTGTCCGAACCGAGGCTCGAACCCGGAATTTCCGCTTCGGAGACGAACGCACTAACCGTTAGCCATCGCACCATCATAATACTATGTAGAAAAAGAATGAACTCAACAATTATAAAGCGATTTTGTCTTCACTATCTGCTGTCCTAACGAAAACAGAAACCTACGTTATCACTGGCTCAGTATTGGAGTGTTGTTGTTTGTGTAGGGTGTGTCTCACACACTGGTGACCTCTGACACCTGAGCCCTGAACCCTGAACCCTTGAGGTCAAGGCCAACCACAGGGGTTCATTATATTATTATCTAATGTCTGATGCATTAAGTATACGCCCATTTCAGCGTCACTTCCGTTTGCGCGCGAATCTGTGTAGATTGGACGCCCTTTACGTCCATGAACGATTTATTTAAGAGGCGGGACCTTTTTTACGAGGGCGGTAAAGTAAACTGTGGTCAGTCAAGTTTTGCCAATTTTACAGAAGAGACAAAGAAAACAACAACCGAATTTTCTTGAAGCGTTTTAGGTGGATAAACTTTCTTGTCACAAGGGAGTCTACAAATGACATGACAGACATTAGGCTCCCTTATTTATGAAAATGAAGTTTTTCCACTCAAAACGCTTCAAGAAAATACGTTTTTTTTCCTCTCGTGTAAAATTTGAAAAAACATGACTTACAATAGTTTACTCGGCCCCCTCGCCGATGTAACACCTACTTGAGGTCAAACATAACACTAGCAAGATTGAACATTTTCAGTATAGTGTCTTTCTCAAGGACACAACGTCGGAACGAACTGATGATCCAACTCACGATTCCTGCATTCTCACGATTACGAGTGAGGTAGATTAACCACAAGACCACCTATGTGTGTGTTTGTAAGTGTGTGTGTGTGTGTGTGTGTGTTTGTAAGTGTGTGTGTG
>NW_004797673.1:19381-20588 GCF_000002075.1 Aplysia californica
CCTCCCACCCACCACCCACCCCCACTTCAGGAATTGACGTGGGAGATCATAGAATGATGCTGACAAAATGCCAAGGTGTGGGATTGACACTAGTTACAGCTCTGGTTGTTTTTTCTTTCTTTTTTTTTTTTTGATAAGTGTTTTACGTCACTAGCAACTACATAAGGTCATATGAGCGCGCGACAATTCTGTAAGGTTGATTAAAAGAGGCCTCTAACTGAAAAGTCCGTCTATGAAAGGAAGGATGAAGTGGATGGATAGCTTTGAACACTCTGAAAACAACCCAATTTCAAGGCTGCTCTGTCGGGGAATGAAACTCGGGTCATCAGCCTCTTAGTTCAGCATGCTACCAACAGAACTAACGGTATCCCCAGTTTGGCAGGCCAACTGAAGAACACAGACTGGCGAGGAAGAACTTTCAGTCGTATCAACAGTTGACGGACACTCGAGGACGGCCAAGTAAACTATGGTAAGTCACGTTTTTCACATTTTACAGGAGAGACAAAAAAACAAACAAACAACGGATTTTCCTGAAGCGTTCTGTGTGGATAAACTTCATTTTCATAAGGGAGCCTACTGTCTGTCTACTGTCTTGGCATTTGTAGGCTCCCTTGTGAAAGTGAAGTTCTCCACCCAAAACGTCGCTTCAAGAGAATCCGTTTTTGGTCTCTCCTGTAACATTTGAAAAAACAAGACTTACCATAGTTTACTTGACGGCCCTCGAACGTAAATCGTGGAATCTCGATCTAGTTCAGACGATATGATGGTTCGTAGTGTGGCTCTACACACAGCCTGTGGTCTTCTGCACTATGGGTCCACTATGTCATGGAAGAACCAATTTTCTCCGAGAGGTAGAAAGATTTAAGTGGAGAACGGAAAGGTGCAACACGGTACGTGTATTCCCATACCTCGAACAATCTTCATAAAGATGTCTTGATTTGAGAGCCACGGCATCTGTAATGCTCAAGACACCTTTAAAATATTGTTATTGGAAGCAACATTATTTTCGTTCATTTTTTGCATAAATGTCATCATTAAGGACACGTATGTCTTACGTGCACATACATTAAAATGTCTATTTGTCACACACATTCCTCGGAGCTAATGTACCGTCTGCTAGGTTCTATATATATTTTGATCTCTCTCTCTCTCTCTCTCTCTCTCTCTCTCTCTCTCTCTCTCTCTCTCTCTCTCTCTCTCTCTCTCT
>NW_004797673.1:21632-24016 GCF_000002075.1 Aplysia californica
CAGAGAGAGAGAGAGAGAGAGAGAGAGAGAGAGAGAGAGAGAGAGATGAAATTGTCTGACATCAGAATCAGGGCGGGACCCACTAAGTTGAGAACCGGCTTGTTCAGATCCGTTGTGTGGGCGGCGGGCAGATAGCATGGGTGTTGTTGCACAACCGCGTAAGTGTAGCCGGTTCTAGGGGTGTCCAGATAAAGCCGTCATTCAAAAACTAAAAGACACCAAGGGTCATTTTACAATATGTGAAGAGCTCAGATAGAAACGACCCTTAGTCACAAACTGGAAATTGTGAGGGTGCCAATTTTAAAAGCTTGTGGATTCATAACTTCATATGTGTTTGACTTGTGGTTTATTGTTAAGTGTTGTTGAATGGGGAATCTAACAACAACAATAATCAACCAACAGTTGAACAGAAATACAGTTATGAGTCAACAAACGTTCAAAATATGCACCCTCACGATTTTCGGTTTGTGACTACCGTCGTTTTCCTCCCTGTTGTCTTCTTTTGCTTTCCTTGCGATTTTGATATTTCCTTCCTAGTTATTTTTTTTTTTTAATTGAATAACGAAAGTCAAATTTAATTTTCTGTTTGGGGCGCCCTCTGTTTCTTTAAATGTTCTCGGAACTGCTAATGTTCCTGACATAGACGTTTGTAGAATAAAGCCGCCGATGCCCGTGTCCTGGGAAGGTGTCTCGGTTAATGTAGGCTCCCAGAGAAATCATTCCCGGCACGTAATGGACATGCGCGGCTTTAAACGTCTACTTCCCAGGTCGTGACGTCATGTGGCGGGAGTTCTCTCCCTTGGCCCGATAACACAATCTGTCGGCACGTTTTTCCGTTGTTGTTTTTTTTTTTAATTTGTTTTTGTTTCTTTTGTTTTTGTTTGGGGCTTTTTTCTTCTTTATTTTTTCTTTTTTTGAGGTGGGTGTGGAGGTTTTTTGTTTTTTGTTTTTTTGGGTTTTTTCCCCCTTGCTTCCGTGATGCGATAAAGAATGGGTTTTCTATCACATTAGCTGGAACTGCCTGACACAACCTGCTGGACAAGCGACATTAGAGGTTTTACGACCGCTGTTTGGTTCATCGGAAGAAGCCAGGACGCCAAAACGAGACGAGTTGTAAAAGTGGAGCCTGGAGCAGACGGCCAAAAGAAGAAGATATTTATTATCTGACTCTCCGCAATCCGGAACCGAGGCTGATGGCGAGGGCTTTTATTGGAGGGTTATTTGATCCATGGTTCTGGCTACGCCTATGTGCCAGGATGCTCGGAAGTTGAGGCCGGCCTCTCCGGGTATTTCCACGCGTGATTCAGTCGTCGTTCTAGTTGTCTTCTGTGTGCTCAGATTGGGTTTATGTGCTCCCCCGCGATACCGGATTTTTATGTTTCAGGGTCGGGTTTTTTGTGTCTTGGCAAAACTAGCGTCTGACAAATTGAATTCCTTTCGAAATTTATGTTGCTCTTTTTGTTGATTTGCTTTTTTGATATGTGAGGCAGCGTGGTGGAATCAGGCTCTCGTCAATTTGTGGGCATGTAGAGGTATTAGTATCATCTTAAAGCTTGTTCACTTGTGTTTATTTGGAGGATAA
This sequence comes from Aplysia californica, assembly GCF_000002075.1. Lineage (NCBI taxonomy): Eukaryota > Metazoa > Mollusca > Gastropoda > Aplysiida > Aplysiidae > Aplysia > Aplysia californica. The sequence goes on from NW_004797673.1 coordinate 23,215, forward strand.
AAATATCCATTCATCTTGAATACAAGTCGAGATATTTGCGAATGAAGGAGGTGGGGGTCACCTGTTTTCCGAGGTAAAATTAGTGAGAAAATGGCAGTCAAAGATTAGTTAATTCCTTAGCTTAAGAGTCCGTGGTAACTGAAAATTTACATTTTATTTGTCTTTAATCTATGTTTTTCAGAAAAAAACCTCACAGAAATGTGTTCTTTAATGGGCAGGAAAAGTGTTTAGCCGAAAAACTAAAAATTGATACAAATTCACAACCAACAGAAAAAAGCAAGTTTCTTCACTTTGATTATTTTGATGAGAGCCTGATTCCACCACGCTGCCTCACACATTCGTTTTCTGTTCTCATGTTATAACTTAAGTTGTTTCAATTTGGAGGCTAAAAATGGATCAACAGGGGGGTCGATGTTTGCCGGTTTATTCTCTTGTTCAGCTGGGCGGGAACAAAACAAGATTATGTTAACTTTTCTAGAATGATAGTAGAATATACTTACAAGCAACTGCAACAACAACTACAATAACAACAACATTACCACCACCAGCAGCAACAACAACAACAATTACAACAACATCATTATCATCTGCAGCAGCAGTAGTAACAGTAACAATAACAACAGCAACAACAACAACAAACAACAATACCAACATTAAAAGAAGTTACAACAGCAGCAGTAACAACGACGCTAGTTTTTGTACGTGCGAATGTCTGTGGGTCTGGCCGTTGTGCGTGTGTACATTATTATGTTAATATGTGAGTATGTGTGTGTGTGTGTGTGTGTGTGTGTGTGTGTGTGTG
>NW_004797673.1:26016-27250 GCF_000002075.1 Aplysia californica
CATAGAGAGAGAAGGAGGGAGAGAGGGAGAGGGTTGTAAGAGGTATATGGGTCTGAAAGTGTTTTACGCTCCCATCGACACAGTTTCGACTATTCTGGAGGCGGGCTCCACAGAAGAAGAAGACCCAAATTCTTATCCAGTATCTCAGTCCTTTAATAGAGGCGTTGTCTCCCTCTAAAAAAATAGTCGCTGTTAAGCACCAGGGGTCTATCCCGAAAAATGCAGTTTTGAGATAATCGAAGGTAACGTTTTAGCCCTTTGTTCAGTTGTTTTTTTTTTAAGACAAGGAGAATCATGGTGTGTATATTTGTTTGGTTATAGAAAAAACGGTTTTCTCTATAACCAAACATGCCGAAGGCCCAGGAAGATGTCTCACTAACAAGGCAATCCTGAACGTCCGGATCGGATGCAGGAACATCTTTACGCTTGATATTAAATCAAGGCCCTTAATATATGCCTACTCAGTTCTACTACATACCCCCATCTAAGTGCCAGAAATCTCGCGGACGTCTATTTCAAATCCACGCCGGAAATGACCCTTGAGTAGTAAGACATTACATATTGTAGAATATGAACTTGAAGTAAACTTATGTCATGTAGAACATAGACTTATCCTGACCAGACACTGTAATGGCAACCGCTCTTTGCTCTCAGAAAAACTTTTGCTGCTCTCAGTGTTTAAGGCCATTTGCCCACATCACATCACATAAAACACTCATTAGATAAGTAAAGTTTCCATAGTGAAAAAGTACAGGTTGTGCACATATCTCTTATCATGGGTCAAACATTGCATATTTCTGTCACTGGGCCGAGTCAGGCTGGGAGGAATTAGGAATTCCCTATATTGGACAAAGTGTGGACAATAGAAAATAAAGTGAGATTAATTTCCAATTACACGAGGGTTGGACCTCTCACAATAGGAAACCAAAACGAAACAAAAAACACCTCAGTCTCTTTAGAATCGAGTGCGTGTGGTACCTTCCCCCTTATTGCCCCTCAGTTGCTTCCAAATTGAGTCAAATCTTTCGCTTCTCGGTGAACCGGAAATACGTCCAAGCGCAGGTTCATGGGTATTATAAAACAAGGCTATAATATACAGACTTCCACATAAGTTAAGGACCACTGACTTGCAAATTTGGCTAAAATTCCCCGAGGATTTCCGTGCTGCACGTGGTAGTTTTGCCCCTTTTGGAAGCTTTGCAGTACGCATTGGTAACCCATGAACACTTTCAAG
>NW_004797673.1:28967-30276 GCF_000002075.1 Aplysia californica
CCTCATTAGCAGCCCTGGTGGCGTGTCCTTCACCTGGGGGGATAATAGCACGTATACTTTGGCGGCGAAGTTTTGTGGGGTTTTTAATAAGGAGAGAGGAACGGCGGCCATGACAGTGCAAGGTCAAGGGGTACATGAAATCTATGAGCCAAAAGCTATGATGCGCAAAATGATTCTATCGCTACCATCAATAATGTATTTATAGAAGCAGCAGCCATTCATGTCCAGGTGCTGTTTTAGCCCTCAATCGCTACCACAAGTCTTATCAATGTCCTATTTTTGCAGGAGAGGGGGTGGGTGGTTGAGGGGGGGGGGGGCAGACAGACAGACAAACAGAGACGGTTTTAAACACCATGCTTCCTTGCCAAGAGAAGGGGTCTTTGGTTCATTGTGTAGTCTCTGTTTGCCGGAAGTTGAACTTCTACAGTTTTACTGTTGCTGGTTTTTTAAGGATATATGATATGGAAAGGTCTTGAACCTCTAGGTCTCACTGGAAATATCGAAGGCGAAAGAGGCAGAGGTAGGCCCGGAGCAACCTATTTATGGAACCTAAACAAATGAGTAACGTGGAAAGATCATGGAATAGTAGCTTTTTTTAGAGCATCCAAGCAAAGGAATGAAAGGAGAACCATGATCGCCGATGTCTGTCGCAGATCTGGCACTGGATGATGATGATATTATATGGTTTGCCTTTTGGCATTGCTTGCAGCCACAGCACAATAATATACGCACCATAGACTTGTGTTTTATGCTAGAATATTATTATTTTCTTCTGTACTGTGGGGTTTTTTCTGTTCATTAATTTCTTGTTTCCTTCTTTCATGAGTAGCACCCTGCGGTGTGTTTCGACTGGGGGAGTTTAGATGGGGGTTTCTGCTGTTGTCTTGGTGTCTTTGTATGCCAGCTGACCCAGGAGGAACAGTTCATTCGTGTTTCACATTACAACGACACCTTGCAAGACGGGCACCTGTCTAAGACACACACTTTTCTCTTCAACAATGGACGGCTGTCTTAGACAGTTTCAACTGTACTCAGTTTAGATAAGTAAAATGATTTTTTTTAAAAACTGAAAACTAAAGTTGTTCCCGCGTCCGATCCGGACATTGGGGATTGCCTTGTTAGTGAGACAACTTCCTGGGCCTTCAGCATATTGCGGTAGGGTGGCCAGTTCCTTTCCACGCCGTCTTTACTTCCCCAACTAGAAGTCAGGTACCCATTACTGCTGGGTGGGCAGGAGGGGGCGAAAAAAATACATGTCCGAACCGAGGCTCGAACACGGACTTTTTGCTTCGGAGACGAGCGCACTAAT
>NW_004797673.1:30376-33887 GCF_000002075.1 Aplysia californica
CCTTTTACCACCCATACCCCCCCGCACACACACGCACCCCTCAGCCTTGCTTCCTGCCAAGCCCTGTAATGAGCTCACTCTTTGACCAGCGGTCATCATTAACTCTGGATGACGTCACTCTCTTTCTGCCTGTCCGAGCAATTACGTCTGGAAATTGACCAAAATTAGCACCCCTTACTTCCGCACCTACCGTGGCTCCCAGTGAATCACGCACTGTGTCTAACTCCCTTTTTTCACACATGCTGTTCATTTCTTGAGCTTCCTTTCTTGAGCTTTTTTACAAAAAGACTTCTTCGGTTTTTTGTTGGGTTTTAAAAAAAAGAGAAGATAATTATATTGGAGTTGCTCTTTTGGCTTTTCTTGCAGCCATAGCACATTAAACTATCCTAGGTCGTGCTCTCTGGGGCCTTTCCCCTTCACCTTGTATGTAGCACGCCATTTGACTTAATTTGAGCTAAATAAACGGTGGTTGGTGTGGGGGGGGGGGGGAGAAAGGTGCCACGTATACTCTCATTAGCAGCCCTGGTGGCGTGTCCTTCACCTGGGGGGATAATAGCACGTATACTTTGGCGGCGAAGTTTTGTGGGGGTTTTAATAAGGAGAGAGGAACGGCGGCCATGACAGTGCAAGGTCAAGGGGTACATGAAATCTATGAGCCAAAAGCTATGATGCGCAAAATGACTCTATCGCTACCATCAATAATGTATTTATAGAGGCAGCAGCCATTCATGTCCAGGTGCTGTTTTAGCCCTCATTCGCTACCGCAAGTCTTATCAATGTCCTATTTTTGCAGGAGAGGGGGTGGGTGGTTGAGGGGGGGGGGGTCTTTGGTTCATTGTGTAGTCTCTGTTTGCCGGAAGTTGAACTTCTACAGTTTTACTGTTGCTGGTTTTTTAAGGATATATGATATGGAAAGGTCTTGAACATCTAGCTCTCACTGGCAAAATCGAAGGCGAACGAGGCAGAGGTAGGCCCGGAGCAACCTATTTATGGAACCTAAATAAATGAGTAACGTGGAAAGATCATGGAATAGTAGCTTTTTTTAGAGCATCCAAGCAAAGGAATGAAAGGAGAACCATGATCGCCGATGTCTGTCGCAGATCTGGCACTGGATGATGATGATATTATATGGTTTGCCTTTTGGCATTTCTTGCAGCCACAGCACAATAATATACGCACCATAGACTTGTGTTTTATGCTAGAATATTATTATTTTCTTCTGTACTGTGGGGTTTTTTCTGTTCATTAATTTCTTGTTTCCTTCTTTCATGAGTAGCACCCAGCGGTGTGTTTCGACTGGGGGAGTTTAGATGGGGATTTCTGCTGTTGTCTTGGTGTCTTTGTATGCCAGCTGACCCAGGAGGAACAGTTCATTCGTGTTTCACATTACAACGACACCTTGCAAGACGGGCACCTGTCTAAGACACATACTTTTCTCTTCAACAATGGACGGCTGTCTTAGACAGTTTCAACTGTACTCAGTTTAGATAAGTAAAATGATTTTTTTTAAAAACTGAAAACTAAAGTTGTTCCCGCGTCCGATCCAGACATTGGGGATTGCCTTGTTAGTGAGACAACTTCCTGGGCCTTCGGCATATTGCGGTAGGGTGGCCAGTTCCTTTCCACGCCGTCTTTACTTCCCCAACTAGAAGTCAGGTACCCATTACTGCTGGGTGGGCAGGAGGGGGCGAAAAAAATACATGTCCGAACCGAGGCTCGAACACGGACTTTTTGCTTCGGAGACGAGCGCACTAACTGCTCCGCCATCGCCTAAAATAGGATAAGGCGAAAGAAATGATTGTATTAAATGACTGTGTTCTGTGAGCAGTGTACGACAGATATGACTGTATTAAATGACTGTGTTCTGTGAGCAGTGTACGACAGAAATGACTGTATTAAATGACTGTGTTCTGTGAGCAGTGTACGACAGAAATGACTGTATTAAATGACTGTGTTCTGTGAGCAGTGTACGACAGATATGACTGTATTAAATGACTGTGTTCTGTGTGCAGTGTTTGAGCGACAGATATCACGCAAAGAAATGACTGTGTTCTGTGAGCAGTGTACGACAGATATGACTGTATTAAATGACTGTGTTCTGTGAGCAGTGTACGACAGAAATGACTGTATTAAATGACTGTGTTCTGTGTGCAGTGTTTCAGATCATCATTCCGTGCAAAGAAATGACTGTGTTCTGTGAGCAGTGTACGACAGATATGACTGTATTAAATGACTGTGTTCTGTGAGCAGTGTACGACAGAAATGACTGTATTAAATGACTGTGTTCTGTGAGCAGTGTACGACAGATATGACTGTATTAAATGACTGTGTTCTGTGAGCAGTGTACGACAGAAATGATTGTATTAAATGACTGTGTTCTGTGAGCAGTGTACGACAGAAATGATTGTATTAAATGACTGTGTTCTGTGAGCAGTGTACGACAGAAATGACTGTATTAAATGACTGTGTTCTGTGTGCAGTGTTTCAGATCATCATTCCGTGCAAAGAAATGACTGTGTTCTGTGAGCAGTGTACGACAGATATGACTGTATTAAATGACTGTGTTCTGTGAGCAGTGTACGACAGAAATGACTGTATTAAATTACTGTGTTCTGTGAGCAGTGTACGACAGAAATGACTGCATTAAATGACTGCATTCTGTGTTCAGTGTACGACATTAATTACTGTATTAAATGACTGTGTTCTGTGTGCAGTGTTTCAGATCACCATTCCGTGCAAAGGCAAAGAAAGGGGCGTGGCCTCGCTCATGTTGGGCCTGAAGATCTACGACCCGTGGGGGCGGCCTCTCAAGGGCACGCCGCTACAGTTCCGGCTGAAGAAACAGTGCGTGGCTTTTGGTAGGTACTTGTTGTTGTTGCTGTTGTTGTTGTTGTTGTTGTTGTTGTTGTTATTATTGTTGTTATTGTTGGTGGTGGTGGTGGTGTTGCTGTTGTTGTTGTTGTTGTTGTTGTTGCTGTTGTTGTTGTTGTTGCTGTTGTTGTTGTTGTTATGTTGTTGTTGTTGCTGTTGTTGTTGGTGTTGTTGTTGTTGTTGTTGTTGTTGTTGTTGTTGTTGTTATTGTTGTTATTGTTGGTGGTGGTGTTGCTTTGTTGTTGTTGTTGTTGTTGTTATGTTGTTGTTGTTGCTGTTGTTGTTGGTGGTGTTGTTGTTGTTGTTGTTGTTATTGTTGTTATTGTTGGTGGTGGTGGTGGTGTTGCTTTGTTGTTGTTGTTGTTGTTGTTGTTGTTGCTGCTGATATTGTTGTTGTTATGTTGTTGCTGTTGTATGTGTTCTTGTTGTTACTCCTGTTATTCTTGTTGTTACTGTTGTTGTTGTTGTTGTTGTTGTTGTTGTTGTTGCTGTTGGTGGTGGTGGTAGTGGTGGTCAAAATATTATTGCCGCTGATGTGGTTGTTATTTATTATCATACTTCTTGCTCCAGCGCCAAAAGTAATGGGTGGCTTTTGAAACATTGTTGTTGTTGTTGTTGTTGTTGTTGTTGTTGTTATTGT
>NW_004797673.1:34906-36236 GCF_000002075.1 Aplysia californica
CTCTCTCTTTCCCTCCCCGTCCCTCTCTCTCTCTTTCTCTCTCTCTTTCTCTCTCTCTTTCTCTCTCTCTCCTCTCTCTCTCACTCTCTCTCTCTCTCCTCTGTCTCTCCCCATCTCCCTCTCCCCTCTCTTTCTCCCTCCCTCCATCCAACTCTCCCCTCCCCCTCCCCCTCTCCCTCTCTCCCTCTCTCCATCAACCACGTCACACACAATCACAAAGCTCATGCAACCTCCCGCCCACAATGACCAGCTAATGACCAACTCACAGATGGCACCCCACGAGCAACCACTCACCAGTAGTTGGCTCACCACAGACCCCTTGAGAACCCCACGGGCACCAATGGACCCCACGGACGCCCTAGAACCCCCACTATGGTGGGGGAGGGGGGGGGGTCGTGAATTCGCCCCCCGGTAAAAGGATAGGTCACAATAGTGCAGTCAAAAATTCGTGGTGCGACTTATTTTCAAATATCTCCTCAACTATCGAACATAGGTTCTCCAATTTGTGCACAGTGACTTGTATCAATTTGTCTTAACACATCAACATTTTTGTAAACACATGCAAGATGTATTCTAGAAAATTCCTTAATAAATACTAATAAAAAATCCAAATGGATGGTTTCGACAGATTTTTTAATGTTTCCAGCTGGGCAATATTGCTTTTAATAGCAAGTCCGTCAGGTTTTTGTAATAGGGACATTATGCTTATTGGACGCATTTTTTGAGAACCATTAGAGCAAAAATGTGTTCATTATAACAATAGTTTCTTGTAACAGGTTTTGCAAGTACAAATTGTCATCGATGAGATGTGGCGCCATATGTGTAATCAAAATGTACGTGAGAAGCAGGAAGTGCTGTGAACAATTCCATTTTACGTGTGACAGAGATTTCAAGTATTTTATATAAATTTATGAAGAAAAGTTTTTTAATCTAAACCCAATTGTTCTAGAAAAATATGATTTAGTTAAGACAAATTGATACAGACTGTTATGCAAAGTATGGATGACATTGATTCACCCGTTAAAGAGATATTTGAGGATAAGTTGCACCACAAATTTTTCCCCGCACTGTAGTCGGAGAAGCGGATCATGAACTCGCCCCCTTGTTTTTATCCTTAATTTGATATTTTGAATTGAGGTTTGAAATTGTTTTGAAAACGATAGATTTTTGACAGTTTTAGTGACATATTAAGTGTGATCTGCAGCAAACAATACGCAGTTTGACCCCCAAATCAGTGCATCTGTGTGCCGGAGTACGCCTCCGAATAGTTCCTGGGTGCTCGCCGGAGACGTCTCCGAATGTCTTCTGCCTTACGATCCCCCTAGAACCC
>NW_004797673.1:36531-37936 GCF_000002075.1 Aplysia californica
CTGTAGCGCAAGGGAAGGGGGTGGGGGTGATGGGGTGGGGGCGGAAGAGGCCGGGGTATATGAGAGATAAGCAAAAGATACAACAAGAGACAGGAACCAGGCAGAGAAACAACAACGGTGACATTTGATAAGCTGGTTCCAGATCGGTTTTTGTCACACCTGTGTCGGAACCTTGGCGGGGAAAAAAGAAGCGAGAGAAGGAGAGAAGGAGCAGGGTAGTCCCAGGGTCCGGACAACAAAGGAACATTAAAGTGTTCGTGAGGGCAACACAGATAGCTCCCCGCTCTGCTCGGCGGCTTTTTTAGTTTGGTTTATTTGCTGTTGTTGTTGTTGTTGTTGTTGTTGTTGTTGCTTGTTTGTTTGGGGTTGTTGGTGTAGTTTTGTTTTGTTTGGGCTTTTTTGGTAGGGGTTGGAGGATGGGGGAAATTGTCGTTTTGTCTAACTCATTTTCTTTGCCAGCAAGTAAGAAAGAATCCCCCAGTTTTTAGTTGTGGTAAGAATTTACGATACTTGCAACTAAGACAGGTGAAATAAGTGCCCAAGAATGGAGGTGTTCCTTGGGAGTAATGAAAAGCGAAATGAAGGAAGAGAGATAAGGATGATGATTATTGTATGATTGGAAAGAAAGAACAAACCACACTAGAGCGCCCACCAACCACCCACGAAGAACCATCTAGGAAGAATCCCACCCTCCCTCCGGATGATCGTGTCTTTTCCGGGCTATCCGGGCAGAGACGTGACGTCATACCTCACTCGTCCATGTGACCGGATGTGAAGCCCTCAGTCTGGACCTCGGGAGATCTCGCTGTACCACAGTATCTATCCGGAGACGTGTCCGACTGAGATATACCAGTCAAAATGCTTTGTGCCTCTGGTCCAAGTTTTTAAAAAAATCGGGGGGGGGGTTTACAAGGGTTCATGCCCCCTTGTTTTAACACATAATTTGATATTTTCCATGGACTCTCAGACTATGGAAGTTACCAAACTTTGGCGGCCATTTTCTCGCTAATTTTACTTCTGAAACTAAACGGTCCCTACTTTCTTCAATTGGAAATATCTCGATTTCTATATAAGATAGATGGGTATTTTTTTTTCATAGAATGCAAGAAAAATGTACAAGCTTTAAGATTATACCAATAACTGAATATGCCCCAAACTTGACCACCGCCTGATTTCACCGCATCGCAACACCAATAAATATTTCCCAGAACAGCAGTATAAAACAGGTGATGGACACAGTAGTGACTGTAGACTGACGCTACTGAAATATCAAGTTGGTGGAGACTTCAGACCTCTCTGGGAGGGGGAGGGGGGGAGTCCAGTTCGTTAGGGTAATGAGTCGTGGGGAGGGGAGGGTGGACAGACAGACAGAGACGGCGTTAAGGCCGGGAGACAAAAGAAGACA
>NW_004797673.1:40606-45506 GCF_000002075.1 Aplysia californica
CACACACACGCACACACACACACACACTCACACCCACACACAATTATTATCGAACTGAGAAGAAAACCATAAGACAGGCGTCCGATAGCGGGGAAGAAATTGGGTTAACCAAAAACCCGCGGAGACAAAAGGCCACTCACAGGATGCCACGTATTTCACACCGGTGCGCGCACGAAAATCTGGCAAGCAGAAACCAGAAGTACCCGAAGACTTGAGCCCCGCCAAAAGCAGACGATAAACGCACAACCCGTGAACGCTCTCAAAACAATTTGCTATCGGCCTTTGCCCCACATAAACCACGGGAAGATGGGACGCCATAAATCCCGGGCGAGATCTTACCTCGTTGCCTCCCTTTGTCTACCCGCCGGTACAGCTGCCAGAAAGGACCGCCGGCTTGTATCTTGTCCAGGCCCGGCGAGATGGCGGGAAAGTTTATGTCCGCTCGAGCACCCAGCTTCAGCGCATGCGCATCTGTGCCACGGCTCGGGCTTCATTAAGACTTCACTTCCGGCTGGCGGCCAGAACGGCGGAGACACATCTTGCTTGCAGTTATCTCCCCATTGCAAGAGTTCTGGAAACGTGCGGCGAGCCGGCAGTGAATGTCTGAGGGTGTCAGTGGAGGGTGATTGGACGGCAGAAGATATTCGGAGACGTCTCCGGCGAGCACCCAGAAATTACTCGGAGACGTGCTCCCGCACACAGATACACTGATTTGGGGGGTCAAACTGCGTATTGTTTGCTGCAGATCACACATATAGCCACTAAAACTGTCGCAAACCAATTATTTTCAAGAAAATTTGAAACTTAGCAGCAAAATATAAAATTATGGGTTTAAATAGCGGGGCATGCCCCCCTGTAACCCCCCAGATGTTTTTACTTGGTCTAGAGGCACCAAGCATTTTGATTTGTCTATCTCCGTCGGAGCCGTCTCTGGATATATATTGTGTGATTGGACAACGCTAGCTGGTGGTGCGCTCTACGGGCCGCGGGGTTGGGGAGACTTTTCTCGGATGGAAGAATAGAGAGGGTTGTATGAGCTTTGCGAACCTTCCTTACTTCAAAGAATGCCGCTATGTCAACTTTGTGAACCTTTCAAACTTCAAAGAATGCCGCTATGTCAACTTTGTGAACCTTCCAAACTTCAAAGAATGCCGCTATGTCAACTTTGCGAACCTTCCTCACTTCAAAGAATGCCGCTATGTCAACTTTGTGAACCTTCCAAACTTCAAAGAGAACCGCATCTTTTGGTGATTTGTCGAATACCTAGGTTGTCGATTATCTTACTCGATTAACTTACTCGATTTTTATCGACATCCATTTGAGCAGATCGAGTCATCATTTAATTTTTGACAATGTGAAAAAACAGGGAGGAGGACTAGAAAGATGTGTGGGGCCTATTATATTTTGGGCTGATATAGACTAATAATTCTCAGAAAATGGCTCCGATAAATAGATAGATAGATAGATAGATAGATAGATAGATAGATAGATAGATAGATAGATAGATTTTGCAGGCAAAACGACTCAGAAAATGGCTCTTCGGGTGTCCTTTTCTATCCGTACGTCGTGTTTTATCATCGTATCCATACGACGTGGGGAACTCTGTGCCACCACTTAACCTTATCTGTACGTCGTGTTTTACTATCGTATCCATACGACGTGGGGAACTTTGTGCCACCACTTTCCAAAGAGGAAATTTACTTGTTAATCCGATGCGTACGCTCTTATAAATATAAGCTCGCTGTGCCTTAGGGCTATCGACATACGATATGCCAAACGTGTAATCAATTCAACATTCTTCATTCCTGTTTTTCTTTCCCATCCTCTTCTAAACTCTGTTTCTGGATGCAAACCATCCCCCATCCTTTTTTTCATTTTACGTTTAATTAACATTTGAAGAGGGCTTTGGAAACGATTGTTTTGTTTATTGGGGTATTTTTTTATTAGCAGAAAAGTAAATACAATTAAAAGTGTAATTTTCACCTCAGTACAAGTTTTCTTACGATAGATCTAGGGCTACTTAGGAATGTTTGCTCTCGAATGTAAATGGTAAATTGTGTGAGATTAAGGGAAAAGGTAAAGTAAATAGCATCGTTGTCGGGACATTTTAGGGAAGTTTGCGATTTTCTGACAAATTCATTTTCATAAGTTTTCTCATTGTTATGTCGTTGTTGTTGTTGTTGTTGTTGTTGTTGTTGTTGTTGTTGTTGTTGTTGTTGTTGTTTAATGTTGTAGATGTAGTTTTTATTGTTGCTGTTGTAATTGTTCGTGTTGCTGTTACTGCTGCTGTTGTTTTTGTTACTGTTGTAGTTGATGGTGATGATGATGATGATGATGATGATGATGATGATGATGATGATGATGATGATGATGATGATGATGATGGTGTGCTATTGTTGTTCTTGTTTATGATGATGATATGATGATGAAGTTAATGTTTCTGTTTTTATGTTTATGATGATATGTTTGTTGTTGATGATGCTTATGACGTTGTTGTTGGCGATGATGATGATGATGATGATGATGATGATGATGATGATGATGATGATGATGATGATGATGATGATGATGATTCAAGCATCTGCAATTGAAAACTTTAAAGAAATCACTGTAAACTTCAGGTGTCTACCCAAAGACGTATATTATCTTTGATATTGCACAAACTTGTGGTGTTGGTTTTATTAATAACCCCCGCCCCCATGGTCTGTCTGTCTGTGTGTCCTCTCAGTGACCAGCTCACTGTGCAAACAAGGCTGCAGGAATGGCGGCACGTGCAATCCTCACGGGGTCTGTGAGTGTCCGCAGGGCTTCAAGGGACCCCTCTGTGATATAGGTATAGCACACGAGCATACACAAGCGTGCATGCATGCCCGACTGTGCCCCGCAAACCGTATCGTAGGCCTTGACTCACAAACTAATGCTTCTTACGTAGACTCACCCCAGCACACGTTCATTGTTCACGCATAAATTAAGTCCGGTACATACAGCCAATCAGATTCATTTGATTGAGTTTGAAACGTCCAGATTTTTTCTTCATGGATAGAGAATTTGTTTTGAAAATTCCGTAAAACTTTTACTAAACCTAAAAGGATGGGGGCAAACAAGTTACATTTTTGGCTCAATACGACTGGTTCGACTCTCGACCTTGAAAACCAAAAGTGTTTGCTTTGAAGGTCACCGTCGAGTGTAGTTGAATTCGATCTAGTTGTTCCAATTTGGTATCTTTTGTCCCCTTAAGGAAGGAAAGTCAGGCTAGTCCCAACTCAGACAAATGAATCAAACTGTCAGTGTGTACTGGGCATAACATAGACTCACCCCATCAGACATACACGCTTACTGCCCCGGAAGATTTGGCGCTTTGTTTTAGATATATTTGGTTGTGGGTGTGTAGTTGTGTGTTTGTGTGTGTGCTTGGGTCTATTTCAGCACGATGATAACACGCTGTACAGTGTATAATGACATTATTGAACTAATAACATTGCTCACATGACCAATAACTTCCTTAGCAAATCGTTTGGAAAACCTCCGCATTTTTCTATTTTTCTACGAAGAAAGTTTCCACAAAAGATTTTCGGTCCTTGTACGTTGGGAGAGAGATTTTACTTTTGCGAGAAATGCTGTGTCTGTCTGTCTGTCTGTCTGTCTGTCTGTCTGTCTGTCTGTCTGTCTGTCTGTCTGACTGTCTGACTGTCGGACTGTCTGCCGGACTGCCTGACTGTCTGTTACGTGTAGAGCATGAAACCTTTTAGCACATGGACTGTGTTTGGTGGATTCTGGACATAATCATCTGTCAGAGAGGAGCAGAGATCAAGAAACTGCCATGGTTTTGGGTGGTCTGGGGTGGAATGAATAAAACCTCCCACCGAATGGCTTGCTTTAGTGGACTACATCACGCAAGTGATGGAACATCATGTCTTACTCGTATGTTCGTCGTGGAGTCATTTTAGTAGACAGTTCCATGCACAGCTAAGCACTTTCTCACAGGGCGAATGCCGCTAGACAATTCTTGGAAAACCAAATCAAATCAACGTTGGAGTGGTCACCAGTAAATAAATTATAACCACGGTTTGAATCACACCGGTAAGTAAGTAAAGACCCCATGAAACAGCAGCTGAAGAAAAGCGACTTTGCTCCCAATTCAAACCTTGTTTGCAACTCTCTGTGGCATTTGGGATTAAATGACTGAAAATTATGTCCAAAATTTAAGAGAGTCGATGCCCGAAGAGTGCGTGCTCTACTCAAAACCAATAACTCTAAAGGAAAGTAACAATGGGCACATTTAATGTTAGGTCTAATTTGCGTGGTATCTTTGACTGCTCTGTTTTTTCGTTTTATTTGAAACTTTGGTAATAAAACATTGTTTATTTCAAAGACTAAAATCTCAGTTCCTTAGGTATGCAATGTCTGTCCATTCTATCAATATTGATGCTCCTGAATACACGCACGAAGACAATTTTACGTTTCTTTGATATCGGACAACTTTGCCAATCCTGATTTTTTAAAAAGGTCAATATAGAGAGACCATATCTCGGGCGTCTCTTAACAAAGATGAAATATTAATGTGCCAGCAGATGCAGAATTCATTTAGCTTTAACTTGGTGAACTGCATGAGTGTGTAGCGCAAAGCTTTAACACGATGCCTGGATGATTACATTTTCAAGTTTGTTTAGGACGCCACTGTATTCTCTACACTTGGTGAACCGTGTCAAAACGTGCTATTGCACGGAAGGTTCCTCAAAGCTTACCTCGCTCTCCGTGATCGGGGAAATGGGAACACCCGTAAAGGCCCGTAACACCAGATATTATGCTCCTTGGCTGTGGTTTTGGGAGAAACTGCTTGCTTGAAATGACCCTAAAAACTATTTTTTATTTGCTGATATTTTTGGGGGGAGGGAGTGGG
>NW_004797673.1:47394-49120 GCF_000002075.1 Aplysia californica
TGACTTAAGTGTTTTTAGGCCATTCCCAAAAGGGGAGGGGGGGCATTAACATGTTCTTTTGCATGTAGAATTGTAAATGGGTTGATTTATCAATGACCTTGCCTGTACTGCAACAGGGAACTGCTGCTTTTTATTTCCTTATCCTTACCATCGTCATTTGCTCTACTTCTTTCGTATGTTTGTCACACTCCTGTGACCTGCTATTTCCGGGGTGCCTTGATAGTCGCAGCGGACTTTTTGCTGTTGAAGCTAGAGAGGTGAGCAGAGTAAGTCTGATTCCCTGTAAGGACTTCTCTGTTAACATCCACCGCTTGGTGCTCATATGACCTCATGCATTTTCGAGCGCCGTAAAACATCTACTGAAACTAAAAACCAACACCCCTTCTTTCTGTCTCCCGTGAGCCTGTGACAAAGACGTTGCACTCTCTCCCCCTCACACACCCTATGTGCCAGTGTTACAGTTCACTACACTACATAATATTCACCCTCCACCCACCCACCCCCACCCTGCCTTGTTATGACTGCGGTCAAAAACATTACACAGTCTTCCTCCCCCTCCCCCCCCCCTCCACGGGCGTCTCCTACATTCCCTCAGAACATTCCTCCACCATAATCAGGTACCTACTCGCCAGATTTATCGGATGGAGGAGTGGCGCCGGTGGGTTGCAGTCATAGCTTTCTGGCTGTACGTCGGTTTGATCGTATCCAATTCAGATATATCATGTTCTAATAAGCATCATCCTCGTAATTATTGAGGTTATTGGACGCTTTATTGGGGGTATTGTTGCTTATTCCTTGAATCGCTTCGACTTTCAACAGAGGAGAGTTATACAGGGTGTCCATTTGGGGATCGGGTCGGGTCGGTTCGGTTTGCTAGCCAGATTGAGGGCGCAAAGCGGCTATCGTGGGACGAGTCGATCGGGCCCGACTCGTCGCCTAAAAAACAACCGAGTTTGTTTTCAGGCGACAAGTCGGGCGATCGCCCCTCCCAGACCCGATCCCATCAGCAATGGGCACCCGACATTAGAAAGCTTCAATTAGTGTACCTGAATCAATTCCTTTACCACCAAGATTAGGCTTCTGTTTTTTTAGTGCAAAGTTATAAGTGAACGACCAACTTTTTGTTTAAACATCTCCCCAAATAATCAGAGTTTACAATCTCTGAAATAAATTTCACAACGATAGATTCGTTATTAGATTAGTGCCGTGGGTGGTGTAGTGGTTAGGCTACCGAACCCGTAATCGTGAGGTTGCGGGATCGGGGGTTCTAGCCGCGGGCCCGACGTTGTGTCCTTGGGAAAGGTATTTTACACAAATTTTCCTCACTTCACCCAGATGGGTATGGGTACCCGGCCACAGTCAGCGAAAGATCTTGTCAGTATGTCAGTGTTTTAGCACCCGGCCACAGACAGTGAAAGATCTTGTCAGTATGTTAGTGTTTTAGCACCCGGCCACAGACAGTGAAAGATCTTGTCAGTATGTTAGTGTTTTAGTACCCGGCCACAGACAGCGAAAGATCTTGTCAGTATGTCAGTGGTTTAGTAGCCGGCCCTAGACAGCGAAAGATCTTGTCAGTATGTCAGTGTTTTAGTACCCGGCCACAGACAGCGAAAGATCTTGTCAGTATGTCAGTGGTTTAGTAGCCGGCCCTAGACAGCGAAAGATCTTGTCAGTATGTCAGTGTTTTAGTACCCGGCCACAGACAGCGAAAGATCTTGTCAGTATG
>NW_004797673.1:52966-55275 GCF_000002075.1 Aplysia californica
TCTATCTATCTATCTATCTATCTATCTATCTATCTATCTATCTATCTATCTATCTGTCAGGTTGTGCTTTAGGCTTGTAATCACTAACACCTGCCTTCATGTCACTCACCCCTTGGACTAGCGCTTGCACAACTAACATTTGGTTGCTTTTTGAAGATAAGCGGGCTAACCCAGATTTCGGGGGTCTAAAAAAAGAAATCTTGACCTACACCAAAAGTGGGCATTACCCTACCTATAGGAGAAGTTTAGTTTCAATGGTGTGTATAATTTTGTTTGGTTATAGAGAAAACTCTCCTTGTCTTTTAAAGAAACTGAAAAAGGGACTCCTTATGTTTTCTTGAGCAATGTGTATATCCACTGCCGGCCTGCTAAGCCAGGCTCCCCGCGACACCCCAGGGTACAAGCGGAAGAAAAAAGTAAAAGTAAAGTAAGAAAAAGGGACAAAAACTTTAACTTCGATTTTCTCAAAGCAGCATTTTTCGGAATAGCCCCCTTGTGCTTAAGAGCGACCAATTATCCCAGAAGTTTTTGCAGCCATAAAATGTTAACATATCAATGTTGTTTTTTGTTCGCTCGTTGTAAGGAATTTTCGTTGCACGGGAAATAACCGAGGAAATTTTAACCACGAGGGAAAGGAACGCTATTCGTTGTCTCCCCTTATGACTTGCTGTGTGCACTCGCTTCACGAAGCCTTTGTTCAGGCTTTGTATGATATGTAACTGGCAATACGTTCATGTTGATTCATTTGAATGTTCGTTGTCTATTTAAGCACGATTTGTTTGTTTGATTCTTATAGTTAATTAAAACTATGTTAGTTAGTTTGTGTTTCTATAAAGAATGTTCGAAAATCAGTAAGTATAATTGAACAAAAGTAAACTTACACTTCGACAAATGAGACGAACAAATAGAGAGAGAGAGAGAGAGAGAGAGAGAGAGAGAGAGAGAGAGAGAGAGAGAGAGAAACAAATGGAGGTGAAGAAAAAAAAAAGGTCAAACAAAACCAACCAATCCAGATCTCATGTTCAAACTACCGTATATAAATAATCTCCCCCCCCCCTTTCTTTCACCCGCGCCCCTTTGTCCTCCCTCGCCCCCTGCAGCCTCTCTCCTCCTCCCTCCTTCATCCTCCCTTTCTCTCTCCCCTCAGCCCTGTCCACACCAGCCTGCCAAAACAACAGCACGTGCATCTCCCTCTCTATCCCTCCCCTGCCACCCTCCCTCTCCCTCAATCCCTCCCCCTCCCCCTCTCCTGCCCCTCTCCCTCTCTCCTCCTACCTCATTCATTCTCCTTCCTCTATTCTCTACCCCTCTATCCCCCCTCTCCTCTATCTCTCCTACTCTCTCTCTCTCTCTCTCTCTCTCTATCTATCTATCTATCTATCTCTCTCTCTCTCCCTCTCTCCCCCCCCCTCACTCATCCTCCCTCTATTCTCTCCTCCCAGCCCTGTGCTCACCAGCGTGTCAATACAACGCACGTGCATCTCTCCCTCTATCCCTCCATCCCCCCTCTCCCTCCTCCTCCCTCTCTCTCCTCCCTCACTCCCTCACTCATTCTCCCTCTATTCTCTCCCTCAGCCCTGTGCTCACCAGCGTGTCAAAACAACGGCACGTGCATCTCTCCCTCCACGTGCGCGTGCCCCGCAGGATTCCAGGGACAGTTTTGTGAAAAAGGTACTGGCTCATCTTTGTCCGACAGTCGGCCTGCTGCATGTGAGTGCGTCGCTTGGAACTTACAACTCTTCCTGCTTCCTGCACACACGCTAACCGGCCTGGCCATTTATAAGCTCTTTTGATTTCTTTCTTTATCTATTTATTTTATTTTTGTTTGTTTGTTGTTGTTATCAGTACATGTTCAGTTTTATTTTATATCCATTTTTAACCATCTGAGTAGATTATCTTGAAATTCTCTTATAAAACTTTATGTGTGTATAATATATTATAGTCTTTGTAGATTATCTTGAAATTCTCTTCTAATACTTTATGTGTGTATATATATATACATATATTAAATCTTTTGTGGGGTTCTTTTTCTTTTCTTTTCATTTCATTCTATTTTTTTAAATTTATCTTAAAAATCTCTTGTTTTACTACGTGAAATATATTAATTATGCAGTATACATTTTTATCGCTTTATTGGCCTGTTTTGGATATTTCTTCTACATGTATTACTTTTTTACTGTTGATTTTCAAACAAATTTATTGATCTATTTTTGGAATGTTGTTGTCTATTACTTTAGATGTTGATCTTCTCAGTAGACAGACAGACAGACAGACAGACAGACAGACAGACAGACAGACAGACAGACAGA
>NW_004797673.1:57696-58969 GCF_000002075.1 Aplysia californica
CACACTCACACACACATTCACACACACAAACACACACACACACACACACACACACACACACACACTCACACATAAATAACCCTCCCCTCTCTCCCCTCTAGCTGTGTGTGGAAGAACATGTCAGAACGGCGGCCATTGCTTGGCAGAAGGGTTCTGTTGGTGCGCTGATGGTTTCTTCGGGGACGCCTGCGAGTACAGTGAGTGTGACCTATATTTAGAGGTGTGCTGACAAGATGAGTTACTTCTCCTTTTTTTGGTGGCTTTTTTTGTTTTTTTGGTAAATGTTTTACGGCGCTCGCAACTGCATAAGATCATATAAGCGCGCTGGACACAGTAAACTTTTTCCGTTGGTAGGAAATCTTGAAGAAGAAAATGCTTCGGTCGCTACTAAGATTCGAACCAATGACCTTTGAATGAGAGGCGAACACCCTAACCTCTAGGCCACGAGAGCCCCCATTACATCTACCAAATCCACAAATGGAGATGTTGTACAAAAATCGACCTTAGGGTCCAATTTGTAGATTTCCTACTGATGCCATATTCTTTAATTATATTATCCTGTCTTTTATTATTTCCTACTTACAAATTGTAAAAACTTGACCTATAAGCGTGATGTATCTATTTCCAAAAGGCTGAAATCCGAGAAGTAACTCTTTTTGTCAGCACACGGCACCATTCTTCCTTCTTTCTTTGTTTCTTTGTTTGTTTGTTTTTCTGTTTGTCTTTCTTTCTGTCCTTCTTTCTGCCTTTCTTTCTGTCTCTGTGTCTTTCTGTCTTTCTTTCTTTCCTTTCCTTTCTTTTTTCTTTCTTTCTTTCTTTCGTTCTTTCTTTCGTTCTTTCTTTCGTTCTTTCGTTCTTTCTTTCGTTCTTTCTTTCTTTCTTTCTTTCTTTCTTTCTTTCTTTCTTTCTTTCTTTCTTTCTTTCTTTCTTTCTTTCTTTCTAGGCGTTGTCCGCCCTGTACAGGCTGTATCCCCCCAACAACCCCTCCCCTCTCTGTGCTATCACCCGTTTTCCTTGCCCAGGCTGTACCTGTCTTCTTTCTCATGTCGTCTCGCCATCGTCTCTCTGGTCTTCCCCTTGATCGTTTCCCTGTTCTTGGTCTCCATTTTATACATTTCATATGAAAATCTTCCTTTCAACAAATGTGGTCAGCTGATTCTTCAGGTTTCCTTGCCAGGTGATGTCCTTCCATGGACCCGCGGGAAAGACAAGTTGTTGTCCACGGGGTTTTTTTCAGTAGTGATTTTCCTTCCTGTTGTCAATAATAATAATA
>NW_004797673.1:61237-74282 GCF_000002075.1 Aplysia californica
TGAGTGTACATAAATATATATTGCACGAGAAGAAAGGAAGTAGTAAGAAAGGTTTCGAAAATGGGTATTCCAATGTATAGCGCATTGAGCTACTTTCTTTGGAAATGCGCTATATAAATGTTATAAATTATCATTATTATTACCACTAGTGTCTCTGTATTCCCATCTTGTGACGTCACCATGTGTGTCTGCAGACATCAAAGACGACACGGACAGACCCCGGCGGAGCAAGGCACCGGACAACAGCAAGGTCAAGGTCAAACCGGAGAAGAAGAAGAAGCGGAAAAGGAAAAGGAAATCCAGTACAGTTTCTGTTTATTTCATTCCGTCTTTTATCATTTTCCACCGAAGTCTGTAATTCACGCACACATTTCTTTATCATTGGTTTTTTTTCAGAAAGGGAGAGTACAAAATGAGAATAGAAAAGAAGCGAAAGGATAAATAAGTGATGTAACTAAACCTAATTTTTTAAAGTTTTAAAATTGATATTGGCTTGTTTTGGGGTTTTGTTTTTTTATTTTAGGGTTTGCAGTTTTTCCTCTAGACTCGAAACAGAAGAGCCTCAAAGCTCCTCAAATAAATCTTACGTTAAAAAGTGTCTGTTTTGGGGATTCAAATCAGGCTCGCCGCTCAATTGTAAAAAAAAAAAATGCTTACCGTACCTCTATTGAGGTAGTGTGGACTTAAGGACAGACACACCATGTTCTCAAAAGTTTTTGATATTGCGATGAGCGTAACTTTATGTACTCTTTAAAAGCCATCGGAGTTGAAAAATAAGTGGGGACTTGAGAGAAAGGGGGAAGGGGGAGGGTTACTGTGGGTTTTTTTCCTTCCTTAAAGACTTGATCAATCTTGTAACTTAAAAGATGGTACAGATCTTATAAACCTCAGAACTAAACATATGTGTCTACCTGTGTACAATTTCGTGTTTTGACAGAGGCCTTCAGCCTTAATATCCCGTTTTGCATCTCTAGTTCACTATTTCATCTTCAAGTTTACAAACATCTCTAGTTCACTATTTCATCTTCAAGTTTACGAACATCTCTAGTTCACTATTTCATCTTCAAGTTTACGAACATCTCTATTTCACTATTTCATCTTCAAGTTTACGAACATCTCTATTTCACTATTTCATCTTCAAGTTTACAAACAAGTGGTTTAATCAAAGGGGTGTTCGCGAAAGGCGGTTGGGGGTGGGGGATGGGATGGGGTGGGGGAGATTTATTCAAATCTAGTCCACAAAGCTGTTAAATATTCGAACTGACCCAGATTCCGTGTTTCCTCCCAGGCCTGGACATCAAAGTGCGCAAGGCGGAGAAGCGTCTGCTCAAGATAACCTACAGGCGTTCCCGGAAATGGGACATCCCCAAGGACGTGCGCAGAACACTCCGGCGCCTCAAGCGCAAGGCGGAAACGGAAGCGCTGAACCTGCAAGAACGTCGCTACCTCATCAAGCTGTTGACTCGGGAGAGGAGACACCTCAACAGCAAGGACAAGACCAAAGTGAAGCGGTTTAAAAACTTGATACGAAAGGTGAAGAGGCGGCAGAAGAAGCCGAGGAAGAGGAGGTTATATGTTCGCTGAGACCAAAAGTTGATCCCCGGAACTTGGGACCTCAATCTGTCTTCACAGTTCGTTGTGAATGTTCCAAACTCTGGACTCCCCGGTACCGAGTGTGTCGTGTGTGTCTCTGCGTGGCGCGGACAGAGGCAATACTTCAGACCCATGGACAAAACTTCAGACACACGAACAATACCTCAGACCCCCCGACACGTTTGGATTTCTGCTTGTCTTCTGTTGGTCTGTGGTGAGACCAGACGTAGCCGTGTCTTTGTCACCAATGAATACGTATCTCTGTACTGTGTATTTAGAACACGAACTGACAATAACTATCAAAGAAATCCAGTGGAGGAGTTGAGGAAATCTATTCTCTCTAAGTAGTTTGTCACACATAGCGCTCTATCATCACGATGTTCCACTTCTAAAGGAGATCTGTGAGTGACGTATTTGATTTTGAGAGCGCACGATGTTGGAATTCAGGAAACAGATTTTACACTAGTTCAGATTTGATTGTCTTTTTGAGCGGGTGCAACTGGCGATGTCACCTAGAAATTACGCTGGTGTGAACTGGAACAAAACGGATGGAGATGGCCGTCTATGAAATATGAGGGTGCAGAATTGTTGTCACAAGCGCCTGTTAAGCTCCAACCACCCAATCACGTGACCACTCATTATGACTCTCGTCAAAAGCTTTTTCCTGTGGCGCTTTTCGAGGAATGAGTCCTGAAGGGTCCAGGACGACTACATGAATCCACGCAGTGCTTGTTGACCTTTGCGGTGTCGCCCACGACTGGGTCGTGTTATGGTGCGGGGAGATTGGGGGGGGGGGGTAACCAGACAGGGACTTTTGGTGTGTACAGGTACAGCCCAGCTTGGAAAGACACGATCATAGTTGTTACCAAAAATGTCAGACTCTTGAAAGGGGGAAAAGTGGATGCTGGCTCTCTAAGAGGTTGACTTGCACTGATTTCATCTCTTCTATATATAGCGTGTTCTTGTATTTATTTCCTGACGTCATTTGATATTATGCCCCGAGGTTTGTATAGATAGCGTTGTAGAAAGGAGTTGTACACTGTTCTGTGTTTCTAGAGTTGCAGGGAGCTTGTGCTACAGACCTCTCAGAGGGAGGGAGAAGAGCGCATTATGAGGTGATAAGCCTTCCAAGGGGTCATCGTTTGACCCCGGAAGTGTCATTTACGAGGTTGTGTGCAAAGCGGGTCAACACGTTTCGTGTGTTCCGGCGTACGGGTCATGTTGTATACAGTTTATCTACCTTATTGGATTGTCTTTCCTTGACACAAGGGGCCGTACGTAACTTTGTCTTTCCTTGACACAAGGGGCCGTACGTAGCTTTGTCTTTCCTTGACACAGGGGGGCGTACGTAGCTTGGGTCACAAGGGTGGGCTGGTGAGTTGTGATTAGTTCCTGTGTTTGGAGAGTGAGTTGTCGCCCTTGATTTCTGTGTATATTATGAATGTATTATAACATTATGAATGTACATGTATTATATTATGAATGTATTATAACATTATGAATGTATTATACAATGAATGTATTATAATATTGTGAAATCCTGCACAAGGAAGCTATTGATAACGGTCTTCCCAGCTTCTGGGAGTCGGAAGTCGTGAAGTCCTACCGGTAGGGAGTCAGGCTTGTCGATAGAAAAACAGTTGTGATTTAATGTCCCGGATCAGTCGTGGAGGATTTTGCATAGTCAGGGAGGTGTCGCTGTCCTCTCAGCTGTGGGTGCATAGTCAGGGAAGTGTCTCTGTCCTCTCAGCTGTGGGTGGATAGTCAGGGAAGTGTCTCTGTCCTCTCAGCTGTGGGTGGATAGTCAGGGAAGTGTCGCTGTCCTCTCAGCTGTGGGTGGATAGTCAGGGAAGTGTCGCTGTCCTCTCAGCTGTGGGTGGGTACTTGGTGATCGGCAGAGATGAATTAATGATAATGAGAAGAAGAAGAAGAAAAAGAGGAAGATGAAGAAGAAGAAGAAGAAGAAGAAGAAGAAGAAGAAGAAGAAGAAGAAGAAGAAAAAGAAGAAGAAGAAGAAGCAGAAGAAGAAAAAGAAGAAGAAGAAGAAGAAGAAGAAGAAAAAGAAGAAGAAGAAGAAGCAGAAGAAGAAAAAGAAGAAGAAGAAGAAGAAGAAGAAGAAAAAGAAGAAGAAGAAGAATGGTTTGCAAAAATGTAGCGTCGAGCTTCCAACGAGAAGCTACGTGATAACTTACAAAAGACGGGCTGCCCAAGGTAACTGTCCTGAAGTTGTGGGAGATACTTTGTTTCATAGACATACATGACTTGAAAGAAACACTTTGACTTAGAACTTCGAGTGGCCCAGACATAGAGGCAAGCTGATACAACACTTCCTAGTTTGTAAGATTTTCCCCCCCAATTCACATCGATAAAGAAATGTCTACTCTTTCGGAGTTAACTTTCATGTCAATTATCATGTTTTTGGAAATGAATTCTCCAGTTGTTCAATGTTTGTTCTGCATAATAAGAGTGATGTACTGTCCTTGCCTCCTGTCTTGTCCTCGTTTGAGAATAACGATGTGTTTTTTGTCGTGTTGTACAGTGGATGCTCTATCGTATGTTTCGTGTGTATTATCAGGTCTTATCTTTGGGCACATTGTCATCATATGACCCTGAGAACTATTTTATCTAAAAGACAGGAAATGGGGAATGTTTGATTATGAGCGGAGGGAAATGCTTCTTAACATAGGAAAATAAAATAACTGGGGTGAGGGGGGGGGTTCGTTTTTGTTCCAAAGTTATTAAAAACTGTGATGGGCTTCCGTCGTCAGGGGAAAATCATAAAAACATGACTGTAGGGACAGGATAAGTTCACGAAACATCACGGCTACGTTCACAGAACCATACAGCACATAACGAGAGACAAGAACAAAGACGTTACAAGACTATGGCTCCAAACTCCATCACTGAGGGTAGCTAGTAATACCGGTAAAACGAAACTCACCGTAGTTTCGAATCAAGCTGATGATTTGCGTCAAGTTAGAAACCTTTGGTAAATTACGCTTATGCAAAATGATTAAGAATTTCATTCGTCAAAATCCAAACTTAAATTACTCCCGTAACATTTCTGGACAGTGAAAAAAAAGAGTGAAAAAGAGAATTTAACCTAACAATATTCACTTTATCTTCGTTTAGAAAAAGGATTTTTTACAGAAAGAACATTACACACATATATATGTATGTATAAAACTTCCTCAACTCCACGAAGGACATGTTATCTCCTCTCTCCTGTACTGTGGACTTGATCATCAACGCTCATATCATTGTCCATAGACTACTGGCGCTCATGTGACCTTATGCAGTTGGAAGCGCCGTAAAACCGTACTAGAGCTAACAAACAGAACTAAATAGAAGACTATTTGAAGGGGAAAAAGTATACGGAGCTGAGCTAGCTAAAGAGTGATGCTTAGTCATTGATTTCTTCAGACAATTGTTTGGATCACACACAGGGGGCAAAATACACAGCTTTGAGCGGACTTTGATGATAAAAGAGAATATTGGGTTCTTGGACCATCATGATACTTGTTGGAGAAGGGAACATGGAATGGGGATATCTTATTACTTTTTTCACAGGTTTTTATAAAATTACTTTTAAAATATATATTTAGTTCCCTTGGACCATCATGTTATTGTTTTTCCTTGTAGCTCTTACTTGTATTTCTCTTTTATTATGCGTGTTTGTCCAATTTCAACGATTATCTTTCTTTGTTGTTAGTTTGTCATTAATTGATTATTTCCCTTGGTGTTTGTGTTCATCTGTGCTATGTTTCTCAGGATCACATCGCGGGGAAATCAGCCTCTCAACATGCTAACGAAGTCAAAGACACCGACTTTTTCCCGCCCAAAGGGCAATTTTTACAGGGGTGGGGGGCACATTTTATGCCAAAACTTAAATTATGTCACCAAACTTTGGTACCCTTTTCCTTGCTAATTTTACCTCTGACTCCAGAGGACCCCCATCTTCTTCAGTCACAAATATCTCAACTTCTATTCAAAGAGAGATGGGTATTTTTCAACCAAAAAAAGCAAGACAAATAAACAAAATTTAAGATTATACGATTGTACCAATAACTTCACAATATGCCCCAAAACTGACGAGCGCCTGGTTTCGCCATGTCATGACACACTTTCACTTCCTGTTGTCTGAAGACCAGAGGGGACTTCATGATTACGCCATTTGCTACGTCACGGCGATCCAGTGTGGCCAGACGTGTTTATTATGCCGTCAATGTTTAGCCAACACTTGTTTGTATTATATTATTATTATTGTGTTGTTCCCAAATCCCACGTGAAATCCAACCCCCCCCCTTTGTTTCCCCAATCTCATCATCGTGTATTCATGATAAACTGCTGTATATATTCTGCATACATTATCCATTTCCAGGTTGTGTGTATGGCTATTATTTTTAGCATGCTGGACAAACTGAGTACAGTCAGCACATGGTGGACGGGTGGGTGGGGGGGATGGAATGGGGTTGGGGGATTGGGATGACTGGGGTAAGGTACTGCAAGATACAGCATTCGAAATTACTACTGAGAGTGAAGAAGAAGAAGAAGAAGAAGAAGAAGAAGAAGAAGAAGAAGAAGAAGAAGAAGAAGAAGAAGAAGAAGAAGAAGAAGAAGAAGAAGAAGAAGAAGAAGAAGAAGAAGAAGAAGAAGAAGAAGGAAAGAAAAAAAGAAAGAAAGGAGGAGAGCAAGAAAGAAAGAAAGACAGAAAGAAAGTTGAACAACCTGTAACCAACGCATTGACAATCCACACCCCTGTACAGATCGCCAAACCGCACCAGTCTCTGTGGTATAGCGGTCAGGCACTTCGCTGTCACCCACAGAAAACCTGAGTTCAATCCTCATGTATGGAGGCTTATTTATCCAATACCTCCTTCTGTCTGCTGAGACTTTGTATCTGTCTCAGTTGGGGTTGGCTTTGGAAGACAGGATAGGAGTAAGCCGCCTCCTAAATGGTCTAAATAGTGTCTGTGGGGATGTAAAAACATCTATAATTACACTTTTTTTGCACTAAACCGGGTCTTCTTTCACCATCATATTGTGTACAACTCCATTCACTCATGTAACATTTCACCATTGTTTTATGTTTCTTTCCGTGTGACATCGCATCCAATCTTACTGTGTTGGCAATCAATATCTGTAATGATAATTGCATTTATAATATCGCGCATATCCATTCTCTACAGCAAGCTCTATGCGCTTAACAAATGGTCGCTTTTAAGCACAAGGGGGCTATCCCGGAAAATGCTGTTTTGAGAAAATCGAAGATGAAAGTTTTTGGATCCTTGTTCAGTTTCTTTAAAAATCAAGGAGAGTTTTCTCTATAATCAAACAAATATGCACACCAGAGAAACCAAACTTCTCCTATAGGTAGGGCAATGCCCACTTTTGGTATAGGTCAAGATTTGTGGAAATCCTCGAAATCTGGGTAATCCTGCTTGTCCTTAAAAGCGACCAACTATCATTACCCCCCCCCCCAGTAGACTCCAGAACTCTCAGAAACATCCGGGGCTTCTCGGGAAGCGTGCAGAGTGTAGCCCAGAGTCCACGGTGTGTTGGTTAGCCCCTTAGCTGCTGCACACAATAGGCTTCAGTTCGTGTCTCAATCTCTGTGGGTTGTCTCGAAAAGATTGTATCAAAACCGCCAGCCTCCTTATTGATGTAGATTTTGTTGAAGGGTTGTACCAGTCAGCAATACGATTGTGGGTTTATCTTCTGAATTCTTTCAACCGTGGCTGATTTCCTGAGTCATCAGTGGTGTCTTGAATTCGCTATAAATTATTGTCGTTAGGTACATGTATTTTCTTCCGTTCATTTGAATAATTTCTTTTTTTTATAGTAAGTGTTTTATGGCACTTACAACATGATAAGGTCCTATAGGTGCCAAAGATTCGATGTGTCACAAGAGTGTAACAAGCACAAACAAGATGGAGGAGGGATACGGAAGACAGATGTTTGATAGGAAAGATGAAGAAAGCCACACTAGAACACCCGCCAACCACCCACAATAATTTCTTTATTCGGAGTCTATGATGCAGTAATGTCCCGTCGCACTCAAAAGACCTGAGTTTGAATCCTGAGTAGGGAGAATCGTTATCGAGTATCTCGGTCTTTCTTTCTACCGGAATGTTGCATCCCTCTCAGCCCGGGTTGGTCCAAACAAGCAGGGTCAGAGGCCCGCCTCCCAAATGATTTAAATTATGTGGATAAGGACGTAAAAAGACCTACATTTACATTAATGCGCTTTGATTTCGTTAGACGTCCTTAAACCTAAACCTGTCTTTCCACAGTATGATCCTATCAGAAAACAAAGTAGCAATATTATTTTCACGTACGGAGTCATCTAGGTTTGGTCTTGACGCTAAATATTCCTCGTTCATCAGTTTCTTGCTGTGTCACTTATTAGGCTCAATTCACACTACAGTTCATTGATCGACAAACTGTAGGATATCGAAAGAACTGTCTGCACCCTGTCAACTTCCCGGTAGAACTGAGCGTGGAAACGAGAAATCCTGTCGATATCGGAGGGTTCTCAGTCCAACCACCAGAGATCGGGCGACGCCAGATACTTTCCGTCCGGCGAACTGAAGGGGTGACGACGAGGGAGCGGCTTCTTTGATGTTGCCCCAGGCGGAGTTGAAAATGCGTTCCAAAAATTTCCTAAATATTGGTCAAATTAAAAAATAATAAGATGTTTGTGATGAGCGACCAAAAAAGTAGTGAAATTCACGCGGGGAACACGATTTAATGCCAGATTACCAAGTTAATTTTTGGGGTGTGTTTTGTGTCTTTTGTCAAGGACTGATACTTTAAGGTTTAAAAAAAAACTGTAGGTCTAAATGGAACTTCTCTCTTCGACAAACTATCAGTTCAACGATGACTCAGATCTAGCGTCCGTCGGTTATACTGTCTGCTTGTCGATGAATGAACTGTACGTGTGAAGGGAGCATTAGGGCTGTTTCATACGCCACCGGTATGGTGTCTTTGTGATTAGAAAGTGCGTTCTGTTTAGACGTCTGATGTTTCCTTTCCTCTGGTTACTATTATTCCTACTGTGTATTATGACCTTGAGAAGTCAGTTTACAAGTGTACTATGACCTTGAGAAGTCCGTTATGTACTATGACCCTGAGAAGTCCGTTATGTACTATGACCCTGAGAAGTCCGTTTACCAACTGTGGTGTTGACTAGTGGGTGTAGCCGCCCTTGTCTGTGTCTGCCTAGGTATTGTCGTGAGCCTTTGTCTCTCTTCTTTTCTTGTCAATAAAACTCCCATGTTTCACTTACAGGAGACTTGACTGAGTGTGTCCAGTAAACGTTTTGTTTTAGTAAGTGTTTTACGGCACTTGCAGCACAATAAGTTCCTATAAGTGCCGATGATGAGAGGTGTTACAAGAGAGTAACAAAAACAAGAAGGAGGGGAGATAAAAGACGATTGATGTTTGGTAGGAAAGAAGAAGCAAACCACACCAGAGCACCCGCCAACCACCCACCACGTAAAAGTAAATTTATGGACTGGTGACGTAATCTTTTTGTACCGTAAACATTTTCTGAAGTATACAACAACACAGAAATGTGTTTTAAATGGAGATAAAAGGTGCTGAGCAAAAAAAAAAGGGATTTGGCAAAAATTGCCAAATCGTCGGAGAAAAATTCTGATATCTTCGTTTGATTATTTTGACGAGCGCCTCATTCCACCACACTGCTTCACATATTGAAGAGCGATACAGGTGAAAAACCTTGCCAGCCTCCTCAACAACCCAAGTTCAAGAACATTATGTAAGGCAGCGTGGTGAAATCAAGCGCTCGTTAAAATAACGAAATCGGAGAAACAGGCATTTTTCTGCAAGTTTGAAAAGTTTTATTGACTTGTTATTTTTTGGCTTAACCTCTTTTATTTCCATATTAAAACGCATTTCCTTGTGAATTTTACTTAGAAACATTGATCAGAGGCACAAAATATGTCGTTTTTTAGTTTTCAAGAACTCTTTAGCTGATGGAGTTACCCAATGTTGGTGGCCATTTTCTCGCCAATTTCACCACTGAAACCAGGCGATCTCACCCCCTTCAAATGCTGATATCTTGATTTCTGCTCAAGATGAATAGATATTTATTTCATTGGTAGCAAGGCAAATAAAGCAGCTTTCAGATGATACCAATAACTCCACATGACCAAAAATTGACGATCGCCGGATTCCACTGCGTCTCTATATCAAAAAGAGGATTCGAACCACAGGCACCATAGCCCAGCACGCTACCAACTGAGCTGACGATGAGCTCATGTTTGAGACCGGGGCTGTGTGCTACACTACACACACGCTACACATTTCAATGTGAACAAAAGGACGTTACACGACATTTCAACATTACCACAAGAACTTTGAGATTCACGAAATAGGTCATGTATTGCACTTTTAATGGTTCAAAATGACTTTGCTCGGTGCAAAGTGATCGCTGCTACATATTATTACATTATTAAACATAATCCGAAAATGGATTCGGGAAAAAAACAACTTCAGCTCCTCCCAAATTTAGCTTGGTGGAGAACCGAACCCCTGCAGTTCCAGAATCGATTATGGTATAGCCCCCCCCCCCCCTTTTTTTTTTTTACAACACTGTAAGATATTTTAAGAAGGGGGGGGGGGCATTTTAACGTCTGTGTCCAATAGGGCTGAGTCAAAAGATAGAATTTGTGTAAAGTGTTTGTTCCCAGGGACACAACGTAAGGCAAAGTTGAGTCTTGAGCCCGGGACCCGTGGTCCCACGATGACGAGTCTGGTACCCTAGCCACGGGTGCGGTGGCGGAGCAGAAAATCCGGGTTCGAGCCTGGGTTTGGACAAGGATTTTTTTCTCCCCCTCCTGCCCACCCAGCAGTAATAGGTACCTGACTTCGAGTTGGGGAAGTAAAGGCGGCGTTGAAAGGAACTGGCCACCCTACCACAATATTATTATGCCGAAGGCCCAGGAAGTTGTCTCACTAACAAGGTAATCCCCAATGTCCGGATCGAATGTGGGAACAACTCTAATTTAACCTAACCACTGGACCTAGACTGCTATAGCCACCCATTGCATA
Organism: Aplysia californica; assembly: GCF_000002075.1. Taxonomy (NCBI): domain Eukaryota; kingdom Metazoa; phylum Mollusca; class Gastropoda; order Aplysiida; family Aplysiidae; genus Aplysia; species Aplysia californica. The sequence continues at coordinate 71,906 of NW_004797673.1, forward strand.
ACGATGACGAGTTCGGTAGTCTAACCACTAGTTTAGCTTTAGTAAGAGTTTTACGGCACTTGCAACACAATAAGTTCATATAAGTGGCGAAGATTAGAGAGTAACAAACATAAAAAGAAGGAGGAGTGATAAAGACGACAGTTGTTTGATAGTAAAGAAAGAGAAAACCATACCAGAGCACCCGCCAACCACCCACTAACCACTAGAGTATCGACATCGTAGTAAAAGTTGTAAACGAGGCAACCCCCAATGTCCGGATCGGATGCGGGAACAACTTTACTTTACATACTATTGTAATACATTACTTTGTTTGTTTTTTCACAAGTTCAAAGATATGAGAGACTGTTGCAGCATGTTTGGAATGGGCAACTCCCGCACACTCTGTCTCCTGTTGGCGCCAAACCCTACAGTCTCAGAGACCACCCAGCGACACATGTCCTCTAGCCTTGGCGCTGACTCGGCCACACACTGCAGGAAGTCCCAGCATTCCCCGCGCCCTGCACTGCTCAGTTCTAGCGCCAAAGCCTCGCTCTCGGCCAGTGACGTCACGTTCTCGAAGCGGAAGCAGCCTGACTTCATCAACATGGCGGCGATGGCCGTGTGGCCGAGGAGGAGAGCCTCGTGGAGAGGAGATTTGAGGAGGGAGTCGTCGAAGTAACAGTCGACGGTGGAGGCACAGGGGGTGGGCTGGGCGCCTGGGGAGGGGGAGGGTGCGGGGTGGGGGTGAGAGGGAGGGGGCAGAGGGGGGTGATGAGTGGGGGAGGCGGAGGGAGAACGGAAAGGGGGGAGAGAGGTTGATATTATTGACTTTGAGAGATAGGAAGTGACGATACAAAAAAAGAAATGGAAAGGGGGGAGCGGGGAGGGGTTGATATTATTGACTTAAATAGAGAGATAGGAAGAGGTGAGACAGTTAAAGGAAAGGGGGGGGGGTGGAGATAGGAAGAGGTGATACAGCAAATGATGGGGAGGTGAAGAGTGTAAGGCGTAGGGCTTAATTTTGAATTAAAGAGAGACGAAGCGATGAAACAGAAAGGGATCACAAAGGCTGATAGATATATAGTCCGAACAACACCAAATGGACAACTTGTTGACCTCATTACACAGAAACTAAGCGCGGAAAATTGCCCTGATGGTTTTGCAAATGTCCTGAATTCTCCCCCCCCCCCCCCCCCCCAAAAAAAAAAAAAAAAATTAAAAAAAAAATTAAATTTTAAAAATTGAAATCTTGATGATCGTGCATATGCAACAAACATAAATACAAAGTGGTGTTTTGTATATAATCATTAGTATTTAATTACTGGCTGCGTGGGGGGGGGGGGGCGGTTGTTGTCAGAACAAGAACTGTAGTTGAGTGTTGTGTGTTGTTGTTTTTTGTTTCGGTTTTATTTGTTTAAATCTATTTTCGTTTTTTGTACGGACTGCATGTGCCGCAAGACGGAGTTGTTTTCAGTCCAGAGATTAGTGGGTGACAGTGGGTGTATTTAGATTGACTAATTATTGTTATATACAATGATTAAAATTTCTTTGAAATCTCCAGTCTTTGAGACTGCATGCGTTTCAATTTTCTGTCAAATGTACCACTCTGTTGACCCCCGGTTTGGGTTAGACGGAACTGTTTCATCCCGACATTTCTGGCTTAGCCCCTGCAACGACACCCTGTATTGTTCTGGCTATAGCATAGTACCGCGCTTGCTATAAAAAGTGGGCGGTGTTGAGTTAAATGAGCAATTAATTGCTAATGATTATGTACACAACACCTCCTTATATTTGTCGTAAATGCCCGAAAATTGAGTTTATTTCTTGATCCTTTAGAATTCAGAGGCGCATCAAAAACTCAGAGAGATTCGACACTTAGATTCGGTGTAATGAGGTCGGTAAGTTGTCCATTTGGTGTTGTCCGGACTATAGAGCTGTATCGTACAGAATTGGACATTATAGAAATTATCTTCATTATTATCATTTTAAAATATGAAAGCATGGGAGGGGTACCGGCTTGTAGAAGCAGCTTGACCAGTCGCGTGTCGGCTTTCCTGATGGCGCAGTGAAGGGGCGTGTCCTCCCTGTGTGGTGACGTCACGTTGGGGTCGGCGTGGTGACGTAGGAGGTCGGCAGCGATGTCGTGAAGACCGCGGACACACGCGAGGTAGAGGGGCGGAGCCACGCTGTCTGTCGTGTAGTCAGGCCCCGCCCCCGCGCGGAGGAGAGCACGCACCACCAGTTTCTGCTCGTTGATGATGGCCGTGGTGAGTGGCGTGAGACCCTCGCAGTCGGCGATACATAGGTCCGCGCCTGGCCGAGACAACAGAACAATTCATAATAATAATAATGATAATAATAATAATAATAATAATAATAATAATAATAATAATAATAA
>NW_004797673.1:76273-77694 GCF_000002075.1 Aplysia californica
CCCAACTCGAAGTCAGGTACCCATTACTGCTGGGTGGGCAGGAAGGGGCGAATACAATCCGTGTCCGAACCGATGCTCAAACTCGAACTTTCCGCTTCGGAGACGAGCGCACTAACCGCTCCGCCATCGCACTTCCTCAGGTACACACCTTGTAACCCCAGAGATCACGTACCCAAACCCCGTGTCACTGACACTTGCTTGACACTATAACTTGTGGGTCTGAACTCACTATCCAATCGGCCGCCACAGTCCCATCCACGCAAACTGAAAACAAGCGTTACCCACCAACATGAGGGAAGAGAAGGAAAGGAAGGCCTCAGCCTCAAGCCCGCCATTCACTACGCAGTTCAAAGGGTGCGCCCGTCTTGAGGTGGCCTCAAGACCAACTGAACACGATCTCAAGATGATCTCCAGATGATCTCTAGACCAAAATCCGGACTGCTTAGTTAAAAAATCTCAACAAACTGCTAGATCGCTTGAATTCAGAACGAGCCTGAAAAGTATCTGTCAGATCGGAGTTCAGAGTACTCGACGCTAAAAATAAAAGGGTGCCAAAGTCAAAATTTGCAAATCGGACTCCAGAATCTCAATCAGCGTCAAATTCTTGTGGGATTTGATGGGAAACTCTGCTACCAAACGTTTGCTTTAGTGATGTTAATAAATTATTCTTTGCTTGGGCAAGCTAGTTTGTTTTTTCACAGACAGTATGCGGTTGAATTGTATTGAATGATGAGGGAAAATCAACGTATACGGGGGTACCTTTTGTTGATTTTTCCTCAGTATTCAATACAATTCAACCGCAATATATTGTCATTTAAAAACAATTGAGTCAATTGCAGTCATTATATCGCAGCACGGGTCTTGAAATTTTCTATAAGGGGACCTGCTATCTGAGGCAATTGATGATAATCTCGTCCCTACGTAAATCAAAGAATTTGTGTAATCAACAGAGTACGTTAAATCTATACAGGCTGCAGCAACTTTACTTTTGGTGGAGCCATTTTGATAATCTGCTGGCCTGTGTAGTGTGTGGGCACAAATGAAATCGCTCACGGATCCGATCGTCAGTTCATCTTGAGATCGAGAACTGCGTAGTGAGTGGCGGGCTTTAGAGTGCTTGGACAAGGGGTTTAGAGTGCTTGGACAAGGGATTTAGAGTGCTTGGACAAGGGGTTTAGAGTGCTTGGACAAGGGATTTAGAGTGCTTGGACAAGGGATTTAGAGTGCTTGGACAAGGGATTTAGAGTGCTTGGACAAGGGGTTTAGAGTACTTGGACAAGGGGTTTAGAGTGCTTGGACAAGGGGTTTAGAGTGCTTGGACAAGGGGTTTAGAGTGCTTGGACAAAGGGTTTAGAGTACTTGGACAAGGAATTTAGTTTCCGACCTAGAGAAGATGGACAGAGGTGGAGACGTAACCCCCA
>NW_004797673.1:83387-97497 GCF_000002075.1 Aplysia californica
CATCGGAATTTGAACTATCGACCCGCAGTAAACGATACATTTCCGAAAGAGCAAGAACAGACAGATAGAAAAATCCATTCGCACCAACTGCAGTGAGGTTACTGAACACACTGTGCTACAAATGAAACAGAGAGAGAGAGAGAGAGAGAGAGAGAGAGAGAGTTTTACAGAGCGGGCTGTCCCAGCACGTGAGACATGTATTTACTTGGCCTAATGTCCTGTCTTGTTATCGTTTGCGTGAGTGCACCTTTAAGTCTAACTTTTGTAACGTCTACTGCCATTGTTAACGACAAAGACATATTTCTCCCTGCGAGATGAATAAAGATTGTCATTGTCATTATCATTGTCAAAATACTTGAAATCTCTGTCACGCGTAAAATGGTATTGTTCACAGCACTTTTTGATTACGCATATGGCCTACGTCACAGCTCATCAATGACAATTTTTACTTGCATGTTTTTACACAAATGTTGATCTGTTCAGACAAATTGAATGAAGTCACTGTGCAAAAATTGGAGAACCTCTGTTCGATATTTGAGGGGGTATTTGAAAATAAGTCGCACCACGAATTTTTGACGGCTCTATAGTATTTAAATCTATTGAGGATTTTTCTAGACTACAGCCAATAGGTGTTTTTCAAATTTAATATTGATCTGTTAAGACAAATAATTAATACAAGTCACTGTGATAAAGCTGGAAAGACTATGTTCTATATTTAGTTTAGGAAATATTTGACAATAAGTTACACCACGAATTTTTCCCCGCACTATAGTGAGTGGCCCACGTTGACTTCTTTCCTTACTGTTTCATTTGATTTGTTTTCCGTCTTTTTACAATAACATGTAAGAGATCAATTAAGAACAAGAACGAGAACAAGAACAGGAACAACAACAACAACAGCAACAACAACAGCAACAACAACAGCAACAACAGCAGCAGCAGCAACAACAACAACAACAACAACAACAACAACAACAGCAACACCACCACCACCAACAACAACAACAACAACAACAACAACAACAATCCACTCACTGCCATAACTCCAGTGTTATCCAGGATTGGCTGACTCCCTCCGCCTCCATGTCTGTCGGTTGCTACAGCAGATACGTCAGCAAGAGACGCCAGGGAGAGGTAACAACGTCCAGCTATCTATCGGCGACGAGTCGAACCTTATCGAGTAGCTGTGCCTCTTTTTTCGAACACAGAGTGTTCGAGTGGTGTCGAGTTTGGCATCGAATTCTCGAGGGCGGTTTAAAAAACAAACAAAAAGGAAATGCTATGCAGCATTGAGCTGCTTTCTACATCGAGTGCTCGAATACTCGAGAGCAATACACTAGAAATATCGAGTAGCGCGCAACACTATTCGACAAACAGTTGTGTTATCATGCTGCTAGGTTGTTATCTCAACACTGAGGACGAAAGTGTCGGGGCAATGTTTCAGAAAGGATAACTCTCCGAACGCGTACCGTTTTCCTGTGATAGCAAACGTCAAACTGTAACTTGAGAGGCGATAAGATAAACATTTCTTGTTGTCAACGTTCAAGTTCTCGAGCCAATCGAATATTCACAATAAGTACAGGGTGATAAAAAAAACTGTACACTTTAAAAAAAAATATCTCGTACTAAATTTGTACTAGAATGTTGTAATTTGGAACACAGATAATTCAGTCAAAGGGAACTTGTTTAACATAAAATTTACAAAGAAGAAACTTATTTTGCAAAACAGATATGGCTTTTATAAAAACCACCTATAAAAGCAAAATGCACCAATTTAAAAGACATTGAAAGGAAAGTCATGAAACGACTGGTTTGTAGGGTTTTTCCCTTTATTAAGAAAACAACAACTAATCTTTCATTCCAATAATCTTGAAATATTTCTCTTCTCCTTCGTGAACACATTGCTGTCCACTGATAAAAATATCAAGACAAAAGAACATGATTTAACATTTTAAGATGCTACCAATAACTGTACGTGCCCAAAAATTTACGAGAGCCTGACACCACTGCGTGGTGACAAATGTGTTGCTCCCAGATTCGTGAACCAGTGGTATAACTTCGTGAGCAATCTGTCAAGTATGTTTGAACTGAGTGCCCTTGCATCCATTGTCAGGCTAATTGCAGCTGTTTTCTCAGATTATACGTGTTTTTGTACACATTATCTATCCAGAGACGTCTCCGACGGAGATAGACCAATCAAATTATTGTTTGTGCCTCTGGACAAAGTAGAAAAATATGGGGAGTTACAGGACAGGAGGGAATGCCCCCCTGTTTTAACCCATAGTTTGATATTTTGCAGTTAGGTTTGAAATTTTCTTGAAAATAATTGATTTGCGACAGTTCAGTGGTTATACGTGTGATCTGCAGCAAACAATACGCAGTTTGACCCCCCCCCCCTCCCTAAAGTAGTGCATCTGTGTGCGGCAGTACGTCTCCATATAGTGTCTGCCGTTTGTGTACCCAATCGACACTTTACAAATTAGAGAAATTAGGAGGACGGCTTTCGACCAAGCCAACCAGGCTGAGTGGGACACGGCATCTCAGCAGGAAGACCAAGATAATCCATATAAATTTCTCCCCACTGGGAAAAGAACTCTGGTCTCCTGCGTGCGATTGAGAAGTGCCTAACCGCTACACCACACGCATCGGCACTGCAGTTGTCAAGGTTTGATAGAAATAATTGTATGGATTTCACGCCCCTTTCAAATGTGGAAGTTTATTCAAAACAAACGTAAAGCTTTGAAAAGTTCCCAAACAACTAAAAGAAAAAAACCCAACACTGTTTGGGATTCGAACCAGGATCTTCCGCTCTGTAGCTCAACACTGAAGTTTAAAAAAGTAAAGTTGTTCTCGCATCCGATCCGGACTTTGGGGATTACCTTGTTAGTGAGACAACTTCCTGGGCCTTCGACATATTGTGGTAGGGTGGCCAGTTCCTTTCCACGCCGTCTTTACTTCCCCGATTCGAAGTCAGGTACCCATTACTGCTGGGTGGGCAGGAGGGGGCGGAAACAATCCGTGTCCGGACCGAGGCTCGAACCCGGACTTTCTGCTCCGGAGACTAGCGCACTAACTGCCATTCATAATTTCTAAGAACTAATCTCTGTTGAGACTGTGAAACTGAAAGGCTCTCTCTTAGCCCACGAATACGCCAGACTGCACAGGCTGAGATATAGTACAACTCCGTGTCACAATCCCAGACACTGCGTTCAGCGCTGTGGAGTATTTTAACCCTATCTGTACGTCGTGTTTTACTGTTGTATCCTTACAACATGGGGAACTCTGTGCCACCACTTAACCCTATCCGTACGTTGTGTTTTACTGTCGTATGCATACCACGTGTTGAACTCCGTGCCACCACTTTCCAAAAAGGAAATTTTACTCGTCAATCCGATCCGTACGCTTTGCAAAGCAGTTTGTCAAAATGGATTTTTTTTAAAAATACTGAAAGTTTCAAAGACATCTTCGTACTAGAAGTATTCTAAAATGTGAAGAATACAACCCAGGAGGTACAAAATGACCCCAGGACGTACGCATAGGTGAAACAAAATTCTCGTTTCTGAATGGTGATTCCAGCGTGCAAAGAGGCAGTTGGAGAGACTTCCAGACTCTGTCAGTGTCAGGGAACCACACGTCAAGATAAAATAGGTTACACCTTGTTTTGACAGAGAAACGAGGAAAGTAAAGCAAGTAATGTTTTGTAGAATAAGACGACGAACATGCTTTTTTTATTTTTTTTATTAAAAAAACCAAACGACTTATACGCACCCTTAGACCAAGGGACACAACACCGTAAGATTAGCTTTTCCCATTTAGTATATACAGCAGTTACTTCCCCTAAAATCTTACTGGTAAACTTTTCGTTCATCCAGTGCGTGTTTTGTACTTCCGTTTTTTTGTGTTTTTTTTTTGGGGGGGGGGGGTTGTAATGTAGGCAACACACATACACACATGCAGACACACAAACACACAGACAGGTACAAATACAGAAATGCAACCACACATGGACAAACGTATTTGTTATAGAAAGTGTTTTACGGCACTTGCAATGAAAAGCCAAGTGGAGAGCATAAAGAACAAGGCGAAAAGAAGACTCCAACTTTTAAAGAAACTTGCGAGCAGTTCATGGGGATCAGACAAACAAACTCTGAGAGCTCTATACCTGGGTTATGTCCGATCTTCCCTGGAATACAGCAATAGCCTACGCACCATGTGCAGTACAACTACTTGCAATACCCTTGACAAGGTCCAAAACAATGCCCTTCGTTTCATAAATGGTGGCATGAGATCTACACCTACTGCCGCATGTGAAATTCTATCAAATGTTGAACCCCTGGGAATACGCAGAGATAAAGCAGTTTGGGAGCTTCATGAAAGAACCAAAAGAATGTGCTCCAACCACCCAAACAGGAAATTAGTAGAAACATGGAAACCAAAGAAACGACTTCAACAAAAATCAATCATGCATCACATCACAGAACTAATGAACTAATGGAGAATCACCATCTACCACAAAATAGAAGAGAAACCAAAAGAGTCAACCAAAACATCCCTCCCCACATTTCTATGGAAAAAACAATCATTAAAACTTCTCTCAGAGACAATAGCACAAAATCTTCAGACCCAGTGAAGTTGATGCTTGCATCACATCAAACAATCGACAGCTATTCTGATGACTGGATACACGTCTATACGGACGGCTCAGCATTCAAAGGCACAACCAAAGCCCGGATATGGAATACTAATACACTAACCAGATGGAAGTTCCAATGAGATCTCTGCAGCCTGTGGAGAGAAATGCAGCAACTACGACGCAGAAAAGATAGCAATTGATACAGCACTATACCATCTCCGCACAGTTTTTGACATTCATCCAAACAAAACACAGAGTATAGTGATCTTCACTGACTCACTATCAGTCTTGCAAGCAATAGAAAATGATCACCATCTAAACGAAGACTTGACACATATACTGTTTGGCTCCCTTCACCTGATAGCATCCTGTGGCGTCAACCTGGTGATGCAGTGGATTCCCGGACACTCAAACATACCTGGAAATGACAGAGCAGACACACTCGCCAAAAGGGATCTAGACAGGAACAACCCAACATTCCAACTTCATACCACACTGCAAAACAAATCATTAAAAGCAACAGCAAACAAGATTGGATGAACAGATGGGCCTTGGGAAAGACAGGCAGAGCAGTTTTCAAACATATGACTACAACAAAACGAAATGACAATATCAACCACCTACAGAGAAAGAAACAGACCACGATCTTCCGCCTACGAACAGAACATATACAGCTCAACTTTCACTTGAACAGAATAAACCCGGAACTTCCCCCAATGTGTCCTTTGTGTGACTATGCATATGAGACTGTGGAGCATCACCTGTTCCACTGCACAGCCCTAAATGACATCAGAGCTACCCTTCTCCCTCCGAGACCTAACTTCGACAACACACTCTACGGAACATTACAGCAACTGCAGCAAACCTGCACTTATCACTATATGGCATTGGACAGAAGGGCGAGAGCCCAGATGTTGCTGGATCGATAACAACAACATTGAGGCCCTAGCAATCCATGTCCAGTTGCTGTTTGAGCCGGTGGCGTAAAGCCTTGACGACAATCAATGATTTATTTATAGAGGGACCAGCCATCCATGTCCAGGTGCTGTTTTAGCCTCTTTTTCCTGTCTGCGGGTTAATATTATTTTTTCCCCCCAATTTATTGGTTTCATTTCCATGTACCTCGTATCTATAGTTCTCAACCTGGACATCGCCCATCGATTCCAAACTGGAAGAGTCAAAGTCTGTTTTTCACCGACTTTGATCCAAAATAAAATCCCAATATGTGTCGCATCGTGCGTGGTAAAATCAGGGCTATGAAATCGGAGAAATCGAATTTTCCCGTCTAAATGGCAATTTTTAAAATCAATGTTTGTTGTGTTTTATGCTCAACACCTTTAATGTTCACTCAAAATACATTCCGATATGCCTTTTACTGCAAAACATTGATTGTCACAAAACTTTGGTGGCCATTAAAGTCTCTAATTTTACCTTTGACACCAGGCCTCATTCAATCGCAAATACCTCGACTTCTATTCAAGATAGATGCTACAATGTTCTTTTTTAATTAAAAACAATGCGAACGAACAAGCTTTAGGGCATACTGTTAGGGCTTACGAATTCACCAATCGCGCCATATGCCCCAAAAACTAAGGAGCCCCTCATTCCACCGTGTCGTATCACACTGCACTCTCACACACTGCACTCTCACACACTGCATCCTCACACACTGCATCCTCACACACTGCACTCTCACACACTGCACTCTCACACACTGCACTCTCACACACTGCACTCTCACACACTGCATCCTCACACACTGCACTCTCACACACTGCACTCTCACACACTGCTTCAACAATGTCCGGATTGCTTGCTTTGTGGTCAGTCTTTCGGTCCATTAATTATTTCGTTTGTGAACTATTTTTTTTTCTTGTGTGAATGATTATGTGATTGGTGTAAAGCGCTCACAGCTTACTAGTGTGGAAGAGAGCGCTATATAAATGCAATCTATTATTATTACTTTCATTCTTCTCTTTCCATTTTTGGCTTTCTCTTTAAAAATCAGAATCTTTGCTTACTATCATTGCAAGGATGACAATGCTGCTGTGATGCTGTAGATATTGTTTCTGGCACTGTTGATTAAGGAGTTGATTCAGATATTGTTTCTGGCACTGTTGATTAAGGGAGTTGATTCAGATATTGTTTCTGGCACTGTTGATTAAAGAGTTGATTCAGATATTGTTTCTGGCACTGTTGATTAAGGAGTTGATTCAGATATTGTTGCTGCTACTGTGGGGAAACTACTGATTCAGTGGATAATGCTGTTTGATGTTCGTGTTACTGCTGCAGTTACGGATAATAAAGATTCAAACATAATATTATGTTACAACTGTATCTTTTGTTTTTTGTTTTTTATGTCATTGTTTAGTTTGTTTTGTAGTTTGTGGTTGTGGTAGTGCGGTAGTGGTTGGTAAAAATCGTGAAATTGTAAAGGTTTAACACCTCTTGCAAGACTCTAAGGTAGATAAAAAAGTGATACCTCCGAAGTTAATGTACATCTGCGAGGGGACTGAGCCAAATGGGACAGTTGCTGTAAAGTGTCTTTTCCAAAGACGTCAGTCCGAGTTGAGCTTTGATCCCTCCAGCCCACAATTCCACGATTCCGAGTCTGATAGCTTCACCACTAGATCTATAGTGCATTCAAAAACGTATTGTCAAATATCTCCCCAACAATCAAACATAGATTCTCCTGAACACTGTATTCTAGAAAAGTCCTGAATAAATATCGCTTTTAAAAGAAAGTTTGTAATTTTTTTCTGTTCGAAAATTATGCTTATTAAACCTGTTATGTCTAGGGAATCTTTTGTGCAAAAATGTGTTCACTATAAAATTAATTTATTGTAAGACGTTTTGCCACTAAAAAGTGTCATTGATGAGCTATGACGTAGGCCATATACGTATGCAAAATGTATGCAAGAAGTGGGAAGTGCTGTGAACAATCAATTTTCCGCGCAATGGAGATTTCTAGTGTTTTATATAAATTTATGAAGTAAAGTTTCATAATCGAGCCTCAGCTGTAGTGGAAACATTTCATTAAGTTAAGACAAATTGATACAAACTGCTGTGCAAAGTATGTGTGACACTGATTCTCCCTTTAAAGAGATATTTGAGGATAAGTTGCACCACAAATTGTTGACCGCACTCTAGGCCACCGACGAGGTAGATGGGAACATCGCTCTTGTTGTCGCTGCTACTGTTGGTAAAGCAAACTATTTAGATAAATAACTAGTTATTATTTTCAGTTTTTAAAATCGTGTCATTTCCCAAAGCAAGCAGCGCGACGAAGAAAAAAAAGCAACCTCGACATCTATTCAGTTCTAGAATGGTTGGTGTAGGGTGCTCAGGTGCGGGGTGGGGGTTTTTTGGGGTTTTTTTGGGGGGAGGGGGGTTGCTGGGTTCTTTTTAGGGGGGGGGGGCAACCTCATTTCTGGAAGCGAGGACTTTCTTTTAGATACTAACTACCTGGTCCTCCTTTCGATGAAAGGAATGATCGGTGCATTAACTTCAACTGAAAGTCATTGGCCTACTATATTTACACTCTACTGGAGTGGAGCAATAAATCTTGAGAGATGCAAAAAATTAGAATGTCTAGATCTATGCTCTCAAAACAATATGCGCCTCGCAAAATATCACTTCCGGCACTTCCGTTTTTAGGGACAGCTGCGCAGATTTGTTTCGTTTCTCAGTGGAATAATCACAAAGCCCAAAAAGGGCGGGAACATTTTGTGAAATATTATTATATTTGTCTAAATTCAGGAAATGAATAAATGAAAAATTGGGCTCAGTCATGGAGACCTATTTATCTTTTTTCAGGTACTTGCCAACTTTCAACTCTCTAGCTGTCGTAGTTTTATGGGGAAAATGGCAAACGTGTTTCCAAGTTGTCAAATTTATAATAGATAGAGAGGGTACAACGTAGTATACCATAAGCCGCTCCATTATTATTTGATCGCTTTTAAGCACGAGGGGGTTATCCCGCAAAATGCTGTTTTGAGAAAATCGAAGGTAAATTTTGTGGACCCTTGTTCAGTATCTCTAAAAGACAAGGAAGGTTTCTCTATAACCAAACAAATATACACACCAATGAAACCAAACTTCTCCTATAGGTAGGGCAGTGGCCACTTTTGGTGTTGGTCAGGAATTTTTGAAACCCCCAAAATCTGGGTTAGCCCACTTGTCCTTAAAAGCGACCTAAAAGACGGCACACATTGCGTGTTGTCTGACCGTGTTCCAAAGTCTCGCAAGGAGAGCTAGGAAGGGAGGTAAGTCATAAAAAGAACAGTTCTACTTCTACATCGCTTGTTATTTCCCTTGCCTATTGTTCTGCCGGCACTAGGTTACAACTTCACTAACCTTTGTTGCAGACGGCGTTTCTTATAAGGTTAGACCAAAGAGGTTATAACCCCTGTGTGTCAGACGTAGCTTTTATACAATATCTGGGTTTTTTGGTCTTTTTTTTACCTTTTGTGTTTTACGGCGCTTGCAACTGCATAAAGGTCTTATGAGCGCGCGGGACGCATTAAACTTTTCAGTTGGTAGGAAATGTTGAATTTTGCCCGGGTGGCGGCCGAAGCCTACTCTTATCGATTTTAGACCACCAAGAGATCTTTAACGTGCGTAACTTGCACACGGGCCCACCGAGATTTTTCGCCCTTGTCCGGAAAGGCTAGGAGCAGATCTTTCCTACCAGAAGATCAGGGGTGTGGCAGAAAGACAGCAGTAAGGAGGAGACAAGGAGTAGCAGTAGAAAGGCTGCAGAAAGAGTCAGGAGCCCAGAGGAGGGGGCAAAGGAGGTGAGGGGTGGGGGCAGAAAGAGTAGACGAAAGCAGACGACAGAACATTGCTAGAGAGCAAAAAAGGAGGTGAAAGGAGACTATTTTGGAGAAGAAAATGTTTGGTCGCTACCCGGATTTGAACCCGGGATCTTACCTCTAGGCCAGGAGAGTCCCCTTAACCTATGTGTGTTAGACGTATAGTAGCTGTTATACAATCTCTGACTATACTAAAATCATGTTCCTTGAACTTCCTTTCCGTGCCCCCCCCCCTCCCCCAGAAAAATATTAAAAAGCCGTGTGCGTCCGAAGCTGGTGTACCGTGTTGCACCGGCCCTGAACTCAGGAGAGCAAGATGGCCGCCCCTCAGTTCTGCTGGAAGCAAGCCGTGTAGGGTGACAGTCACACGCCGTGTTGCCTCGTCATGGGCTTGCCTGCTCAGCTGTTGGTAGGCGTGAAGGAACATTCCACTTTATACTATGTTTAAGGGTCATCTTACCCGTCAATTCTTCTAACACTTCTTTTTCGCTGGAAATGTATTTCTCTGCAGATGTATTGGTCATCATCAAATTGAAAGACAAGTTATTAATAGTATTTAGCTCTATCCGTGCCGTACAACCTGGGGTCATTTTGTACCCCCGGGTTATATTCTTCACATTTTAAAATACGTTTTGTACAAAGATCTCTTTGAAACTTTCAGTATTTCTCAAAAACCATTTTGACAGACTGCTATGTAAAGCGTGCGGATCGGATTAACGAGTAAATGTCCTCTTTGGAAAGTGGTGGCGCAGAGTCCCCCACGTCGTATGGATACGATAGTAAAACATGACGTACGGATAGGGTTAAGAGTCGTCATCTTAACCGTTAATTCTTCTAAAACTTCTTTTTCGCTGGAGAAATATTCTCTGCAGATGTATTAGCCATTGCCATATTGAAGGACAAGTTCTTATTTAGATCAATAATATGTTTTTACCAAACAGAGTCTAGATCAATATCTAGATGTAGTACGGTCGGGATTTCACTCTCAGCAAACATCGTACGACTATTTATTTGAAAGGTTCGGCCTGCGAATTTCAGAAAAGATTAGATCTACATGCGATCTGCAGTTTTCAATATCATAGCACTTAGTGCAGTTGAGAACTTTTACAAAATGTGTTGAAGGATTTTAAATTGTTTAAAATGGTAAATCAATTTGGTTGATAAAACAAAAACAATCCTTAATGGATAACCAAACAAATCCAAAAATAATTGCACACAGGCTTAGACTGATTCTACATGTGGGTTACGTCCCTTAGTAAAACGGATCCAGGGGTGCCTGTAGAGCAAGGTCTAAATGAGGGAAAGAGAGGGTGGGGTGGGGGGGTGGGGGTGTTGGGGTAACTTTGGAAAGGGCCTGGTAGAAGGGAGAGGGTGGGAGGGGGTGGGTGGATAGTGGAGATGAAAGCAGATGTCAGAACAGGACTAGAGAGCGGGAAAAAGAGGAAAAGGGAGAACGTTTAAGTGCAGAAATATTGTTTTGTTTGTTTATTTGGATTTTTTTGTTGTTTTTGTTGTTTTCGTTCTTGTTGTTTTTGTTTGTTCTGATTTTGGGTTTTTTAAAAATCACTGGCAGGTTTCGACCCTGTGACCTTTTGACTGAGAGGCGAACAGAGTACCTGTAGACCACGAGAGTCCCCCTTGGAAGGTTTGATCAGTGGTCTGTCGTGGCATGATGTCACTGAGGCAGCGCGAGTGACCACAACAGTAGTGGGTGTGTGACCAGAGAAGTGAGGATATGACGAAGGAGAAAGAACGAACGGTTGGACGAGGGAGGAAAAAGGAGAAGAAGAAGGAGGAGGAGGAGGAGAAGAGGATGATGAGGGGACAGAGGAACAACAACAGTTACCTGATCGACGGGTGAGTGGTGGGTGTGTGGGTGTGTGTGTGTGTGTGTGTGTGTGTGTGTGTGTGTGTGTGTGTGTGTGTGAGTGGTGGGTGTACAAGTGTGTGCGTGTACTCGGCTCGGTGGCAGTCGTTTTTTCAAGTTGTTAGCTATCCTTCAGAGTTTGGGGGGGGGGGGGGGGTAATTGACAATTTTTGGACAATTTATGGTATCCGGACCTTCCACGTTTTATAATACTCCAATTTCTTGTAAATCTAAAAAGGGCTTATTCTTTGTGTTACAATCATCACCTTTTACATTTTCTGTCCTAGAACTTTCATTTAGCCTGTTACATATCAGAAAATCGAGTTTTTTTCTCAAAACTTCTATTTTGATGTTTTTTTTCTCATCTACTTTTGTTTTGTTTTGATTCCAATGAAATGTTCAGGGTTTGTTATTCATACCATAACCTAACGTTATACAGGTGGAAAATAAAATGGATGCTTTCATGGGTGTGTTACGTGGATGAATATGTCATTGAATTCAGAGGCATGAGGGGGTAGGTGAGTTATCCATCTCTAACTTTTTTCCTATTCAAGATATTCAAAATCCCAAGGATATAAAACTTTGCATTGAGTATATCTATTAAAGTACCAAATTTGGTAGGAAAAAAAAAAATCCTATTTACTTTTATGAAAGTTGTTTATTATCAATATAGTGGTCGTTACCATGGCAACCGTAGACTTAAACAAAACAAAAATTAAAGTTGCAGTTTATATATGTTTTCCTGTTATACATCCTTGCTATAAGGCTTTATCTAAAAAGGCCATAGCTACCGAGATAGGTTTAAACCACCCCCCCCCCCTCCCGAGCGCCTGATTCCACTGTGGCGCATCAACAGCGTACTCACAATAATACCCCTCCCCCTTCCCCCACCCCCACCTTCCACGATACAGGTGTGGTAGCTATGCTCCAACTGTCCTCCGTGTCGTAATTTACTCACAATAATGCCCCCTCCCCCTCCCCCTCCCTCCCTTTCCATGACACAGGTGTAGTCAAGCTCTGCTCCCACTGTCCACCCCAATGACAGGCAACCCATTTATACCAGTACAAATGTACTCACAATAATCCCCCTCCCCCCCACCCCCCCCCCCTTCCCTCTCCTACCCCCATCCCCCCTCCCCCCTCCCCCCACGAGACAGGTGTGGCCAGCTCTGCTCCAACTGTCCACCAATGACAGGCGACCATTTATACATGTACAGATTTACTCTCAATAATCCCCCTCTCCCCCAACCCCCCTCCCACCTTCCATGACACAGATGTGGTCAACTATGCTCCAACTGTCCACCAATGACAGGGGACCAGGCAGAACAACTTCTGTGCTACGGGGCCGTGGGTGAGTCCGTCTCCTCTCGTCTCTATACACTTATATCATATAGACTTCAACATAAGTTTCAGCTCGTGAGACATGTATTTACTAATGTCCTGTCTTGTTGTGCGTATGCGTGAGTGCACCTAAGCTTTGTAACATCTGCTGCCATTGTAAACGACCAAGGCCAATTTCTTCCGGCGAGATGAATAAAGGTTGTCATTGTCATTGTCATAAGTTAAGGACCCCCTTGACAGACAGCCCTGCTTTTTAAAAAGCCTGAAAAAAAGACAGCAAGGAATGTTTCAAAATTGTTTGCTCTGAAAGTGTTAATGGGCTAACAATGCGTACTGCAACGCTTCCTAAAGGGACAAAACGACCACGTGCAGTACGAAAATCCTCGGGGAATTTTAGCCAAATTTGTTGTTTTTTATCGAATTGTGTGCGACACCACGGACATTCCTCAGTTAAAATTTCTGGTGCATGTCATAAACGGACGTACGGTCTCGAACTGTGCTCACTCTGGCGGCAATATAAGCCGCCGTTTGCGTAAATATTCAGTATCGCATTAACATGCCACCAAGACGACAGCTGCGAGACTTTGATCGTGCCAGAGCTATGGCTGGCTGGAGGACGGAGTTGGAGCCCGAAAAGTTGCCAGAAGGCTTGCAGTGTCACACTCTGTCATTGTCCCTTTGAGGCAGCGCCATCAAGCCACTTGATCAGTCCAAGAACGCCCACGTGCAGGTCGACCCAAGAAGACCACTCAGAGTGGTGCAAGTGGTCCTTAACTTATGTTGAAGTCTGTATTTACTGCTACTGTGTCTTCATTTTACACGGAAAAACCATTATTGATACTGTATCCTGGCTTGACACAGAAATACCATTACTGATTGATGCTGTTGGCCCTCCGTTGCGTGATTTGTTTTTCTTCTAAAAATGGACTTACAGGCAAAGACCCGCTTCTGAGGGCGCGAGTTGAGCAGGCCCTACTGGAAGTCACAGCCGACAAAGTGATCAAGAACTACCTGACCTCTGTCCGCTATGGCCTCCGTGACGTCATGGACCAGCTGCTGGAGGCGATACGCGGGAAGTTCTCCGTCGTCTGCCAGACTCAGGAGTTCCTCACTCTGCCCCTGGGGATTGTCAAGGTAGGAGAGTGGGGATTGTTAAGGTAGGAGTGTGGGGATTGTCAAGGTAGGAGAGTGGGGATTGTCAAGGTAGGAGAGTGGGGATTGTTAAGGTAAGAGAGTGGGGATTGTCAAGGTAGGAGAGTGGGGATTGTCAAGGTAGGAGAGTGGGGATTGTTAAGATAGGAGAGGCTGGCAGGGACTTTCTGATGAAGTTACTATTTTATGTCTTTTGGTGTGACGATTCTGAAAACATAACAGATGATTTTCTTGGAGGATCGTAGGGTGGTATGAAATAATGTTGATTCCACAAGCACAAGACTGTAAGTGTGTGTGTGTGTG
>NW_004797673.1:99490-100339 GCF_000002075.1 Aplysia californica
GGGGGAGAGTGGGGGAGTTCTCCACTCTAGTTCCAGAGAAAAAATACAAAATAAATAAAGAAATAAGAACAGACAACTCACCGTCTCTCTTCTTATTTAAGGGGAACAACCGTGTAAACGTGTTAAGGATGAGAAAAATGTGTTGCTTCCCCTGTTTCACGTAACCATCCAGCAACCAGAGAATGACTGGATTCTTACCCCGTAAGGCACACCTTGGAGTAGAGGTGGGCAAAGTCCGGATAATCAATCCGGATAACCGGATAATTATCAATGAAACATTATCCGAATTCAGACTCTAACTCTCTTTCTTGACCCGCTTGCCGAAGTGGGTGCACCCTTTTGTTGAAGTGATGCTAACCCGTTTGTTGAAGTGATGCTAACCCGTTTGTTGAAGTGGTTCTAATCCTTTTTGCGAAGCGGTTCATATCATATTATTTGCCAAAGAGTTGCCTTAACATTATTATCCGGATTTTGCTAAAGCGACTCATTGCCCAGCTCTACCTTTGAGAACTTTCCATTACTTTCTCCGTCCTCTTGTACCTCTAGGGCGTCGATGGGAGAAAGAGCTTCCTGTCTCTAGCAAGTTTGATGTCCTGGCTGGGTGGGATATTGTACGTTCTCAGGGTATCCTTCACACCCTGGATCCAGGTCTTTCTTGGTGTTCCTCTTGCCTTGCTTTGAAAACATGGGATTCAAATAAAAATAGAAGCTCTAACAACTAACATGTTCTGCAGCTGATTACTCCATTTCCTGAGCAGTCCTACTGTTGTTTCTGTCTGTCTACCCTCCTTTTGCGCAGCTATCAGATACAGATTTACTTCGGTATTTTAACGCAAACCACGCAGCCCC
>NW_004797673.1:100842-103649 GCF_000002075.1 Aplysia californica
TCTCTCTATCTCTCTCTACCTATCTATCTATCTCCCCCCACCCACCCCCACCCCTGTAGCGGAGATCATGAGCTGTGTGAGATTCTCCCTCCTCTCCCCCGCCGACATCGTAGAGTTTGTGGAGCCCAACACCAGTCTCTTCACAGGCACCGTCGGTCGTGACATGTTGGTGTCTATCTACAGGTGAGGATATTTGGTCGCTTTTAAGCCCCAGTGGGCTATCCCAAAAATGCTGTTTTGAGAAAAATCGAAAGTAAAGTTTTTGCCCCTCTTTCAGTGTCTTTAAAAGACAAGGAGAGTCTTCTCTATAACCAAACAAATATAAACACCAATGAAACCAAACTTCCCCATTAGGTGGGGCAAAGCTCACTTTCGATGTAGGTCAAGATTTCTGGAAACCTCAGAAATCTGGGTTAGCCGGCTTGTCCTTAAAAACGACCATTTAGGACTTGAGGACATCGAGGACATGAAGACATGTTGGTCTCTGTATGGGCCTTTTCCAAAAATTGTAGAAATCCTTGTCCCCTGGCTTTTATCAACGTAGAAACTTAAATACACACGGAATGCGGACTTGTTACACATTGTTTTGTATGTGTATACCATTTTCCTAACTTCATGAGAAATGTGAACACGTCATACCTCACACTTTAGGAGATATGGGAGCTTTTGTAGGTAAAAGTAGAAGAAAAACGTTTGTGCCCGAGATTTTTTATAACTGAAGATAGATAGGAATACCATCTAGATCTATGTTGCTGTTACTTCTAACTTGTTTTGATAATTGGATTATACACTCAATTTATAAGAAAAATCGTTTTCAACTCAATCGCTGGGTGCAGCTGACCGCAGGGGGTGTGGCAATGTATGCCCACCAGTAAATCACTTTCCTCCCCCTTACTGGCAATGTATGTCCCAAGTGAATCATTTTCTTTTCCTTTACCGACAGCGTTTTGCCTCGCTGAAGTCAGAATAGGGGCAGAAGATATTCGGAGACGTCTTCGGCGATCACCCAGAAACTAATTGGAGACGTACTTCCGCACACAGATGTACTGGGGAGGGGGGGGGAGTTCAAACTGCGTATTATTTGCTGCAGGTCACACATTATAAACACACATTATATATTATAGCCTCTAAAACTGTCGCAAATCAATTATTTTCAAGAAAATTTCTTACCTAACTGCAAACTATCAAATTATGGGTACCCCCCCCCTCTCCCCTTCCCCGATTTTTTTTTACTTGGTCTTGAGGCACAAAGCATTTTGATTGCTCTCTCTCTCCGTCGGAGACTTCTCCGGATAGGTGCTGCACAGAATAGGACCCTCCAGGATCTTTTTTGCTTTAAATTTAAGTTATCTCTCTTCGTCGCACCCGGTCAAAACAGATTTGGGCGGGAACTACACAAGGGTGTTCTCTCAGGAGGAGTCAAAACAACCAGCCAGAGACAACTGGAGCTTAATCCCTTTCCCAAACCGTCACTTTTTCCATGTTGTTATCATAGCCATATAGTGTTTATTGTATGTGTTCAATAGTTTAGATCCCCATGAGTAAATGTTCGATCTATGCTCGGCATGAGGCAAGCTATTGTGGTTTAGACTCCATGATTCTTACAACACACTATTTCCCCTTCCGTTACTCCCAACTCTGTTACCGGAAGTGGGAATACGAGTGGTAACGCAAAAGACCACAGGTAATGGAAAGAAAAAAAAGAACGAATTTTAAGGCAGGTATGGGTAAAAAATGGCTCATGGGTCAGATATGGCTCACGGGCAGTTTTAGTCTGTCCTGCAAATCTACCCAGTAATGAATACTGAGTGAAGCTCACGGTGAGTTGATAATACAGGTTAAAGATGATAAGGTATTCTTGATTTGGTCATAGGAGGTAAAAAAAAAAGTTTCTGTTGAACAAGGGAAGTAACTTTATTTTTTCCAGAAATTAATGAACTAAGTGTGCTATATTTGCATAATGTCTATTATAAAATTTTTCTATGACATATTGTTTTTAAGTTTATACTCCTTTCATTTCTACAGTCGAGTATATGTAGTGGTACAAAGAATGTAATCTTAGATTCGAAAGACAATGCAAAGAAGCTAAACAATATTTTTATAGAAAGTGACTAGAAAATTTCAAACGGAAGGTAATCATTTAACGATCATTTATTCAAGCTAATGTAAGTGTTTTCAACTGTTCATTAACAAAATGTTTTAAATAACATACAGCCCCAGCGACTGACCTGATGAAACAATGTAACTCCACAAATTGCATGTTTCATCCATCCAGAGTTTCCAATCAACGCCGTATAGTAAGTTGGTAACGGAAAGAAAACCTTCGTTAGCACAGTACATAGATAAGGACGTACATATTCGCTTTTGTTCAGAATCAAGCTTCAATGATTTAAACCAGAGTGGCAAAGACATGCCCAATTGATCACACAAACATTTAGTAGCGATAACATGACACCTTCATTTTTTTATTTTTTTAAAAATAATAATGCTTTGCCAAATTTCTAGAATTTTCTGAAAAGTCCCATAATATTCTCCTGGTGAGGATATTGAGAACACGCTGGTGTGTAAATACAAGAGATGACCCACCTCTGAACAATAAGTTGAGTTTTGAAAAGGCTTCAAAGATACCTAGATCTATACAATGCCGCACACAATACCGCCAGCTGATGTATTCTCTTCGTTGATAGGAAAAGACACGCAGACAAAGAGACATACAGATAGAGGGAGAGAGAGATATAATCCGGAGAGAGAGAGAGAGAGAGGGAGAGAGAGAGAGAGAGAGAGAGACAGAGACAGACAGACAGACA
>NW_004797673.1:103978-105750 GCF_000002075.1 Aplysia californica
AGAGAGAGAGAGAGAGAGAGAGAGAGAGAGAGTAGCGAAGCTTCTAGCAACATGTACGATCTAAAAACAAAGTCAAGTCCAATACCTTTCTGTCGCCTGGCCCCAGATAGACTCAGTCAGCTCCCCTAGAGCGAATGTGTGTCCACATCAGCCGGTATTTGTGTCATGACGGGCGGAATCAGGCCTTCAGTCAAGTTTTGGCCATACGAAGTTATTCATCATCATCATCATCATCATCATCATCATCATCATCATCATCATCATCATCATCATCATCGTTGCCTTTCTCCCCCTGGATCAGGATATAGGCCACGAGCAAACACTTACACGAAAGTATTGGCGTTATCTTAAAACTTGTTTGTTTTCCTTGCTTCCAATGAAAAAAAGATACGTCTGTCTTGAATTTTGTGATTTGTGTTTGAAGGGGAAGAGGGGGGGGGGTCGCCTGGTGTCAGAGGTCAATTTAACGAGAGGTTGGCCAATATAATTTACTTGAGTGTCCTCGAAAACAGTATTTTAAAAGAATAATATGATCAACAGGTTTTTCGAAAAGTTGTTTTAGTTTTAGTAAGGGTTTTAAGGTGCTCGCAACTGCATAAGATCATATGAGCGCCAAGGTTGTGAATGTCAACAGAGCAGTCCAAACGGGGAATCAGACTTACTCAACTCTAGCCTCAACAGCACAAAGTCTGCTTCGACTGTCAAGGCACCCCGGAAATAGCAGGTCACAAGGGGGAGACAAACACACAAAAGAAGTAGAGGAAAAATGACGATAGTAAGGATTAAGAAAATAAAACCCCAGCAGTTCCCCCTCTGTTCCGGCACAGTATGAACATGCCCTGTGGGAGTGTGTGGAGGGGGAGGGGGTGCATAACAAAGGACAACCACATAAAACAGTGTTTTTAAATAGATGTAAAAAGTGTTGAGCCAAAAAGAAAAAGAAAAGAAAATGGACCCAAATGATTACCCATCAGATGGAGAAAAACAACAACAACAACAACATTGGTTTCTTCCATTTCCTTATTTTTCACGAGCGCCTGTTTATCCCAGGACCGCACACACTCATCTCGACCTGTCTCTCGACCTGTCTCTCGGCCTGACTCTCGACCTGTCTCTCGACCTGTCTCTCGACCTGACTCTCGACCTGTCTCTCGACCGGTCTCTCGACCTGTCTCTCGACCTGACTCTCGACCTGTCTCTCGACCTGTCTCTCGACCTGTCTCTCGACCTGTCTCTCGACCTGACTCTCGACCTCTCTCTCGACCTGTCTCTCGACCTGTCTCTCGACCTGTCTCTCGACCTGTCTCTCGACCTGTCTCTCTCTGACCCGCCGCTGTAGGTCGTGAAATCTTGTTAGCGGATATCTTATAACTCTTCTTCCCTGGTGGTTGGCTAGTGGGTGGTTGGCGGGTGCTCTGGTGTTGTTTTATCCTTCTTTCCTATCAAAAGCTATCTTCCTTCTCTCTCCTCCTCCTCTTTTGTGTTTGTTACTCTCTTGTAACTCCTCTATTTCTCGGCACTTATATGATCGTATTGTGTTGCAAGTGCCGTAAAACTCTTACTAAAACTTGAAGTTGTTTGCAAGTAGCTCTGGTGTGGTTTGCCTCTTTTCTTTCGAACATCTCTCGTCCTTATCTTTCCTTTTTTCATTGAGTCATCACTAGTAACACCTCAAAATGTCGGCAATTATAATCAAAATATTGATATTATATTATTATTATTATAATTATTATTATTTTTATTATTATTATTATTATTATTATTATTATTAT
>NW_004797673.1:107520-116397 GCF_000002075.1 Aplysia californica
ACCCCCACCCCACCGGAACCACCCCGCAACTACCAGTCCCCTCCGACCTTCCCCGGTTCCGGCTCTCTCTACTTCCGGCCCCTGGAGTACGCAGACACCAGATGCTCACAGTTCCACTTCAACATCCAGTCACAGCTCAACAGCCAACAGCTGCTGTTCAACAGCCAACAACAGTCCAACAGCCGACAGCCGCTGAGCAGAAAACCGGAGGAAGACAAAGCTCTCACTCAACCACGATCCGAAGTCGTGGAGCCTGCGTCATCTTGGGGCAAATCTCCATGCTTGCCATGTGAGGCGAAACTCATGTCTGCAGATGAGGACACTCAGAAAACTGGTTCTGGAGGTAAAGGTAAAGGTGGGGAAGATGATGGTGGTGTTGGTGGTGTTGGTGGTGGTGGTAGTAGTCGTAATGGAGGTAGTGGTAGGGAAGATGAAGGTGGTGATAGTAATAGTCTTGGTAGTCGTAGTGTTTGTGGTGGTGGTGGTGGTGGTAGTGGTGGTGGTGGTAGGGGTGGTGGCAGTGGTGGTGGTGGTGGTGGTAGCGGTGGTCGTGGTGCTTCTACTGCTGCTGCATCTACTTCTGCTGCTGCTGCTGTGTCGTGTAATGCTGAACCAGAGAGGAAAACGATAACGATCCGCACACCGGAGAGATGTGAAGGCGCTCAACTGGACCTGTTGCTCACGCCAAAAGTCTCGGAACGGTCGCTCACCCTCGGGTCGGAGACAGACGACAACAGCAAAGGAAGGGAGGGCGGGGACAGCAACGAAATGACGTCCTCGAGCAAAGACTGCGCCAAAGACTGCGCCAAAGACTACGCCACAGACTGCGCCAAAGATCACGCTAAAAATCGCGAAAAAGACTGCTTCAAAGACTACGCCAAAGACTGCGCCAAAACCCGCACCAAAGACTGCATCAAAGACCGCGCAAGAGACTACGCCAAAGACTACAGCAAAGACTACACCAAAGACTGCGCCAAAGACTGCTTTACAGACCGCGCAAGAGACAGCCGGAGGTTTACCAAAGCCACCAGCGAGGTCCCTGGAAGGAGAGGAAGGAGCTCTCTAGAGCGGAGCACAACATCCCGGGGCTCCTGCGGTTGTGAGAACCCTGGTGATGACGTCATAGACAGGAGCGGCTTCCCTGGGCGGAGCGGGCCGTCCTCACTGGTGACCAGGGGCAGACTGAAGACTCCGTGTCACGTCACGGGGTTCAGCCACGTCAGTGCCAGGGAGGGCGGAGTGACGTCACGACTGCGGTCTGTGAGGAGTGGCCGGCCGACCCGTTGCACAGCGGGGGAACAGGGAGCAGGACCAGGAGTGATGTCAAGGGTGTCTTCTGGGAGGAGATTTGGTTACGGTACCAGGATAGGAGGAGGAGGAGGAGGTTGGGAAAGAGGAGGAAGAGGAGGGAGAGGGTGCGGCGTGTGCGACAGTGTGACGTCCCGCAACGGCGCCACCACTGCCCCACCCCCCAGCCTCGTGCTGTTGGTCCAGGCTCCGCGCGGGCCCGCCGAGGTGACGTCATCCTCTGTGGAGGCCCCGGGGTTACAGGAGGCGAGGAAGACCTCCAGGGTGAGCTTTGACCTCACTCCGTCTTATGACCTGCAGGACTCGGGCTTACCACGGACGGACACGCCCCCCACCACCCACGATACACTAGACACGTTGTCAAGGGCGGCAGTCTTGTTGGGCGGGGAGGGGAGGGCAGGGCCGAAGGAGGGGGGGACAAGTTAAAATGTTGTTGGGCGAGGGGGGGGCCTGGGGAGGGGGGAAAGTTAAGGACGGTACACTGGTTCTCCAATTGTGGGAACTGCAGGATCGGGTTTGGTCGGGTGGAGTCGGATCGGGTTGTTGGGTTATATCCTTTGTAAACTGCTCATCGCATAGCATTCATTGTTTTGGGGACAGTTTCTCCAATAGGGGAGTGGGACCTGCATGATGGGGTTGGATCAGGGGGAGTTGGATCGGGTTGTCGGGTTATATCCAGTGAACACCGCTAATCCCATAGCATTCACAAAGCGATTGAATCGACTCGCCAGTTTGAAAAACGAACGCGTTTGATTTTGAAGGACACAGAGTCGAAAGTAGTTCAATTTGGTCAAATTATGTGTGTAAGAGTATATTTATGTATATATATATGTATGTGTGTGTGTGTGTGTGTGTGTGTGTCTGTGTGTGTGTGTGTGTGTGTGTGTGTGTGTGTGTGTGTGTGTGTGTGTGTGTGTGTGTGTGTTTGTGTGTATGCTGTTTTCTTCAAGGTCATCAGACATCTAAAACAGAAATATATACCATTATCTGAAAAGATCTTTGTACGAAATGTTCAACCAAATAAATGATGCCATTTTTAGAACATTTATTTTTAAAACATTGATCTATTTCTGTACCAGCTCCATCATTGTTAGACTCACTTCTTTTTAACACTTCGGAGGAGAGTATAAAAAAGGGTGGTTAGAGGGTGTTACTCGAAGGTCTTATTTCTCTACATACCGTCTCTGTGTTCTATTATAGTTTCTTGGTTATGCCCTGTCCTAATACCCAAAGTATCAACTTAAAAGCGTATACATCTGATTTGCTTATGATGATAAAAGATACGCATCTATCTTGAATAAAAGTCTAGATTTTTTCGAAAAAAAAAAGGTGGGGGTCGCCTAGCATCCTAGCTAAATTTCGCGAGAAAAGAGCAGCAACAGTTTGGAGACTTGCAAAGTTTGGGCGGGTGTTATTGGAAACTGTAAGTTTACCTGTTTGTGCTTTTGAATGAACGTTTTCAGTATAGTCCAAACAGAAATATCATGTTTTTTGAGGACATAGAAAGTGCTGAGCCCCCTAAAACATATCTATAAATATTGCCCAAACGGACGAAAAAGGTCGGTTCCTTTGACTTCAAAATTTTGACAAGTACCTGATTATCCCGTGAACTGCTATTTCCGGGGTGCCTTGATACGATAGTCGATGTCAACAGAGAAGTCCAAACGGGGAATCAGGCTTACTCTGCTCACCTCTCTAGCCTCAACAGCACAAAGTCTGCCGCGACTGTCAAGGCACTCCGGAAATAGCAGTTGTCAAGAGAAAGACAAACATACAAAAGAAGTAGAGGAAAAATAACTAAAGTGAGGATGAGGAAAGAAAAAGTAGCACTTCCCCCTATGTTGTTTCGGCACGTTATGAGCATGACATTGATAAATCAGTCTTTTACATTTCTACTGTGCTTAAGAACATGTTAATGTCCCTCCCTTTGGGAATGGTCTAAAGACACTTCATTCAGTCAATAGCACAGCCCTGGGGGTGGGGGGGGGGGGGGAGATCAAAAATACGTGTTTCTGCTACGTCCTGAAACGTAAAGAGCTGAACGCTTACAATAAATACATCATATAATTGGTCGCTTTTAAGCACAATGGGGCTATTCCGAAGCATGCCATTTTGAGAAAATCGAAGGTAACGTTTTTGCCCCTTGTTCAGTGTCTTTTTTAAAGACAAGGAGGGTTTTCTCTATAACCAAACAAATATACACACCGATGAAACCAAACTTCTCCTATAGGTAGGGCAATGCCCACTTTTGGTGTAGGTCAAGAGTCCGTTTGTCCTTAAAAGCGACCGATTGGTTACGACAATCTCATTTGTCCCTCAATTAAAGAGAGACCCCATTTTTTTCTACAACCTTTGCTTCTTTTTTATTGCATACAATATGCTTCACTCCACTGCCCCCCCCCCTTCCAAGTATCCCAGCAACAAACAAAAACAACAACCACAACAACAACAACAACTACAACAACAACAACAACAACAGCAACAACAACAACAACAACAACAACAACAACAACAACAACAACAAAAACACCTTCAAAAACCCGCAAGCTAATACAATAACAGAAATGGTCAGAAATAAGTTAAGAACGATCAAAGAATTGAAAAATAAAAACAAAATAAAAGAATTGAAAAGTTAAAAATACGACAAATAAAAATAAATACCAAACACAAGTTATTCTTGGACTCGGTCTATAAAACTAGCTGTCCTGGCGGCATTGATGGGTCCGTCCGTATCGCTCCGTCTCTGTCACAAAGGACTGACTCATCCATCATGTCTCTTGACGCGCTTCTTTGTCTAACTCACGGCCCTATGCACTGCACGCACATATACTTCAGATATTGTGACAATGAACTCCACTGGGTTTTATTCACAAATGTCAGGTAGTGGGGTGAAATCAGAAATCAGGCGCTCGTAAAAATAATTTTATCGAAGAAACAGGCAATTTTTACCGAATTTTTGTTTTTTGGATCAACACCTAGCAGAAGAGTTAACGCTCTGATGCTACTGGATCGCTAACAACGGATCAACACCTTTCACGCCTATTGAACAGAACATTTCTGTGTGGATTTTACTGAAAACCGTTGATTAAAGGCAGAAGAAGTGTAAATGTTCAATTTCCACTGACTCTCAAGCTAAAGAAGTAACTCAACTTTTGCGGCCATTTTCTCGCTAATTTGACCTCTGAAACCAGATGACCCTCACCTCCTTCAATCACACATATCTCGACTTCTATTAAACATAGATGGATATTATTTTCACACCAAGCAAGGAAAAAGGACAGGCATTAAGAAGATATCATCTACTTCATTTGTCCCAAAATTGACGAGAGCCTGATTCCACCGTGCCCAGGCTCAAATACTGACCACAGACAATATCGTGGAAGGAAAAGAAATCAATTGAGGTAGTACGTGATGAAGCCCAC
The DNA here is from genome assembly GCF_000002075.1 of Aplysia californica. Classification (NCBI taxonomy): domain Eukaryota; kingdom Metazoa; phylum Mollusca; class Gastropoda; order Aplysiida; family Aplysiidae; genus Aplysia; species Aplysia californica. The sequence continues at coordinate 112,251 of NW_004797673.1, forward strand.
GTGGGACGCTCACTTACTGTTAAAAACAACCAGGAAACGATAAATTGCAGTTTTCGGGACACCTGAATAGACGCAAAAGTCTTGAACATCTAGCTCTTCCTGGCAAAATTGAAGGCAAACGAGGCAGGGGTAGGCCCAGAGCAACCTACTTAGGGAACCTAAACAAATGGGTAACGGGGAAAGATCAGGGAAACATAGCTTTTTTAAGAGCATCCGAGCAAACGAATGAATGGAGAACCATGATCGCCGATGTCTGTCGCAAATCTGGGACTGGAGGAAAGAATTCTAGAATTGGTCAAGGTACCAAAAAACAAAAACAAAAACAAAAGCCTTAGCTCTCTCCTCACTCTGCCACTGGAGCTATCTAGATAAGACAGAACATCACAAGTTCTTCTATGTCTGTCGAAAGCTCACTGACGTATTCGCACGAACGAGCAATATTATATTATATCATTATGTGACAGTGTGGTGAAATCAGGCGCTCGTCAAAAGATATATTTTCCCGCCAATTTGGATATTTGTATCGATTTTTTTTTTTGGGGGGCTTAACTGTTTTTGGTCCATATAAAAACAAATTGCCATGTGAATTTTACAGAAAAACATTGATTAAAGCCACAAAATATGTTATTTTTCAGTTTTCAAAGACTCTTTAGCTCTTGGAGTTTCCAAACTTTGGTGACCATTTTCTCGTTAATTTCATCCCTGAAACCAGGCCATTTCAATTCCTTCAATCGCTAATATCGTGAATTCAAGTCAAGATAAAATGGATATAATTTATTTCATTGAAAGTAAGGCAAATAAATAAGTTTCAGATGATACCAATAACTCCACATGCCCAAAAATTGACGAGCGCCTGATTTCACCACGCCATGACACTATTGAGGGCGGTAACATTTTCTACGACGTTACGTCATTATTTACCCTGTATTTCTCAATCGGAAATGACAAGACTGCAAAACCTTTAATGTAATCTTCTAAATTAAATTGAACAGCCAAATAAAAGCCCGGGTTGGGAAGAGAAATCTACTTTCCGTCGAAATTGAGAGGGTTTTTTAAAAATACATTATGTATTAGGTTTCTTTATTTTGTTTTTTAAATTATTTTTTTGTGTGTGGTAAATTATGTATGATGTCTATTTATTTTGTTTTTGCTTTTCTTTGAGGACATGATGATAATCTGCGTCGTGCCTTCATAATTTGATTTCAATGTATTTCTTGCCATCCATTTTTTCCTGAGTTTTGGATATGCCTGGTTTTCTCAAAATGTTGGAAGCACTAGACTCTTTCTCAGTGAAGTAAAAAGTAGACTTGTTGATCATTCTGTGCAGAACATAGAGGAAGAAGTCTGTCGCAAGTATAATTTATTCTCACTTACAATTCCGTTTCCAGAAACAGCTGAATATATCACCAACCTCTCACGGTATTGGAACAGAAGAGTCATAGCTTTGTTAAAAACTCCTAGTCTTCCACTAAATAACAATCTCTGTCGGTGGAAATTAACTAAACATTGCCCGAACGGTGGAGATATGCCCATGTCTTCCATTTCCTCATCTTGACGAGCGCCTGATTTTACTACAATGCCACTCAATCAAGCTGTGAAATTTATATGTGTGAGGCATCGTGGTTAAATCGGATGCTCGTCGAAATAACGAAATCGGAGACACAGGCATTTTTCAGCCAGTAAGGCAATTTTGATAGAATTTTGTTTGTGTTATCTGGTGTAGACTTCGTGGATTCGCTGAGACCGCTGATAATAATAATAATAATAATAGTAATAATAATAATAATAATAAATAGCATTTGCATAGCGCATATCCCCACTCAACAGCAGGCTCTATGCGCCTTCCTCTATATTATTACCCCAGCAGACCATAGAACACTCCGAAACATTCTCAGCTTCCGCAAGGCTTCCTGTCGTGAAAGATCAGAATTAATGTCTCTTCTCTTTATTCTGCGTTGTAAAAAATCAGAAATATTCTGTCTGTATTTTGAACCTACAGACCATGTCGCGAAGGTATCATCCTTCTGTCTTGTGGCCTTTCTCTTTATTCATAGCAAGTTGTTTGTAAGTGTGTGTGTGTGTGTGTGTGTGTGTGTGTGTGTGTGTGTGTGTGTGTGTGTGTGTGTGTGTGTGTGTGTGTGTGTTTTACGAAGGGGGTTGTTTCAGCTCGTAAAACTTGTATTTACTAATGTCCTGTCTTGTTGTGCGTATGCGTGAGTGCACCTAACTTTTACAACGTCTACTGTGCCCTTGTAAACGAACAAGACAAATTTCTCCCTGTGAGATTAATAAAGATTGTCATTGTCATTGTCATTGTCAATGTCATTGTCATTGTCATTGTCATTGTCATTGTCATTGTCATTGTCATGGTCATTGTCATTGTCAACAGCAGACACTCGCTAGTTCCTGAAAAAGAAATACGAAAAATTAGATAACTCGTCGAATGTCACGAAAAGAATGTATATTATGTAATATAACAACATCATCTTTATAATATTACTAGCTGAGCCCCCTTTCGATGAAAGGAATGATCGGTGTATTAATATCAACTAAAAGTCATTGGTAAAAAAAGAAAACATGAGGCTAGATCTATAGCCTACGGGTCGCACACTTAAAATAGTGCTCAGTATTGCACGACAATGCGCGATAGTATCGAACGGAAGTACGACTTGAAATAAACAAATGTGGCGGATTTTCTAATATTACAGAGATAGATCTAGAAGCGTCGGCCTACAAAAGCGATCGGCGAAAAAAAGAAATTTAGCTTTTTGCTGCAAAACTGTCTCAAAACTGAAAAAATGAAGGGCGTCATGATCTGGAGAATATTTTAAAGAATCTTTTGGCGAAAACCGCTTGTCGATCGATGCAGCCATTAAAAAGCCTTTTGAATAGCAAAATTCGGCCACCACAAATAGATAATAGATGTAATATACATGACATAATATGTGAGGCATCGTGGTGAAATCAGGCTTTCGTCAATTTACGACATACAGAGTTGATGGTATCATCTTAAGGCCTGTCCATTTCCCTTGTTTTGGGTGAAAATAATATCGATCTATTTTGAATAGAAGTCGAATTATGTGTTATTGAAAGAGATGAGGGTCATCTGGATTTAGAGATAAAATTAGCGAGAAAATGGCCGCCAAAGTGGAGTTATTTCTTTAGCTTGAGAGTCCGTGGAAATTGAACATGTACATTTGTTCTGCCTTTAATCAATGTTTTTCCGTAAAATGCACGCAGAAATGTGCTCTTTAATGGGCAGGAAAGGCGTCTAACCAAAAAACAAAAATTCGATAAAAATTCCCAAACCTGCGGGAGAATGCCAATTTCTTGACTTTCATTATTTTGACGAGCGCCTGATTTCACCATGCTTCCTCACACATTTCACCTTTCCGTAAATGTTTCTCGATCACGATTTTATGCCATTTTGAAGCGTGTAAATTGACCCCCCCTCCCCCACGTTTTGTATGAAATACTTGCTCGCACCTCCACCCTTTGGAAGACTTCCTGTTTCTTGGATGGAACGATTTCCCCTCTCTCTTGGTCCTTGTTTTGTTACACAGGACAGGGGATCTCGTGGCCTACAGGTTAAGCTGTTCGCCTCTCATTCAAAGGCCGCGGGGTTCGAATCTGGGTAGCGACAGAAAGATAATTTCTTATCTAAAGTTGTCTTCTTTTCCCTTTTTTCTGCTATCCAGCAATGTTCTGCCGTATGCTTTCGCTTCCACTTTCTGACCCCACCCCTCACCCCCCTTTCCACATCCTCTGGGCTCCTGACTCTTTCTGCAGCCGTTCTACTGCTACTCCTTGGCTCCTTCTTACTGCTGTCTTTCAGCCACATCCCTGATCTTCGGGTAGGTACGATCTAACACCTAGCCCTCTCGGACAAAGACGAAAAATCTTGGAGGTCTTGTGTACAAATTGCCCACCTTGAAGATCTCTTGGTGGTCCAAAAATCGATAGAAGTATACTTCGGCCTTCACTCGGGCAAAATTCAAAATTAATTCTTACAAAACTAAAAATGCTTGGTGTGTCCAGTTGGGAGCGCCGTTAGACACTTACCAAATAAAATAAAAAAATAAAAAAAATAAAAAAAGAAGAAGAAGAAGAAGAAGAAGAAGAAGAAGAAGAAGAAGAAGAAGAAGAA
>NW_004797673.1:118363-125863 GCF_000002075.1 Aplysia californica
TAACACACACACACACACACACTAACACACACACACACACACTAACACACACACACTAACACACACACACACACACACACGGACTATTTTCTTTCAGATGTAGGCTCAGAACAACTATAATAAAAATTACGCTAAAAGCTTATGAAAGATAGGCCTGTAGGAACAGAAAATGCTTAAGATATCGTTTTAAACTGTCAATTTGTCTTAGTTCCATGGGCAATGTGTTCCACATAAATGGACCAAGATATGAGAAAGATCTCTCTATGATTTTTTCTGGTGTCACACGTAGGTTGTTATCGTTTGATCATCTTAGGTTTCTCTCTGGCTTATATATACGGATGAGTTCTTGTAGATAAAAATGAGCAGTTTCATTTACACATTTGAAACTCATGACACATATTTTAAATATTATTCTTTCTTTTACAGGGAGCCAAAGCAGTTCTTTTAATAGTGAAGTGATATGGTCTCGTTTTTTAAATCTTGTTATCAGTCTAGTGGCATTGTTTTGATTGACTTGTAAACGATTCAAACATTTGTTGCTCAGACCTGCTAGGAGTGAGTCAAATAGTCAAATCTAGATAGGATAAGAGATGCTACCAATCTAGTCTAATCTAGATAGGATAAGAGATGCTACCAATGTTTTTGTGGTCTCTTCGTTTTAGTACTTATTCAAGTTATTACTTGAGTGACCAAATTTAGTTCTAGAAATCAAAGCCACAAAAAAATACCCGAATGAAAATAAAAACATAACTGCACGAGGTCCTCTTTCACCAACCCAAAGATTCTGAAAGTATACACCATCCCATTTACTATGCCATTGACTATCTTCAACCTGCGATAGTTTAATTATACACTCTCAGTTTTTATCCATACGAGCCGCCCCTGATTTGTAGCAGATTACACTAACTTTACTCTCTATTCTTTTGACCAGGCAGCCAGTGATGGCTTTTCAGGATTGGTGTTACAGGATCAAACTTTTTCTTTTCAACTATCAATTATGCTGCACAATTCTGTGCTTTCAGAACTCGTTTGATGAGGAAAGCGCGAAAATACTAGCTGCTGTTGTACATTTATCCAACTTTGCTGAAAAACAAAGGCGATCTTGAAATTCAGTTTAGATCTCTATACAGGTAGAATGAAGAATCTATTATCTAGATCTAGATCAAGTTTGTTTACCAAAAAAAAAGAACCTTCTAAATGTTGGCTTCCGGTGGGAGGTAGATCATTGTAACGTTGTCAGCTCAGTTCAGTTTAGTTTATTTTCCCCCAATTCTACATCTGATATCACAATAATGCAGAAAAAATCTCCAAAAAATCAAAGCTTCGCGGCGTACCGCGCGGGAAGTTCCGCGCGTGATTGATCCATTTTCCGCCACCGTCTCGCGGTTGTAGCGCCCGCAGAAAGTTACGAGGAATGTGGAAAGAACAAAGATATACATAATATACCTACCTTATGCCGTCAATACAGAGATATACATAATATACCCATCTTATGCCGTCAATACAGAGATATACATAATATACCCATCTTATGCCGTCAATACAGAGATATACATAATATACCTACCTTATGCCGTCAATACAGAGATATACATAATATACCTACCTTATGTCGTCAATACAGAGATATACATAATATACCCATCTTATGCCGTCAATACAGAGATATACATAATATACCCATCTTATGCCGTCAATACAGAGATATACATAATATACCTACCTTATGCCGTCAATACAGAGATATACATAATATACCTACCTTATGCCGTCAATACAGAGATATACATAATATACCCATCTTATGCCGTCAATACAGAGATATACATAATATACCCATCTTATGCCGTCAATACAGAGATATACATAATGTTCTTACCTCATGTCGTAAATACAGAAATATACATAATATACCCACATTATGACGTAAATACAGAGATGCACATACACACACACACACACACACACACACACACGTAGACGGATACTTAAAGCGTTCTATGCTGGAAGAAGTACACACAAGGTACCACGATCGTCAATGTCTGCCCCAGACCTGACACCTGTACAAGAACTACACAGGGACACTAGGGCAACAACTAGAGGCCGCCCTAAGGAAACATTTAACGGCTTTCCTGAGAAAACTTTAGATAAAATTCATTCATTTAATTCAAATCTCTTTGTACACGGCGTGCAAGTTCAGCTGCCATACGGCACCATTCTGTTGATTAGTCATCACATACATTTGTAGAAGTCTAGCAAATCTCTCTTATCTGCAATTAGACTGCTTGCCTATTAATTTAGGATACGGGTGTAGTGATGCCCAGTATATTTTTTCCCAGCACGCTTGGTAACATTATGAAACAATCTCTACTTTCTGGGAGGTATACAGTGCACGCTGCCATTTTGTACGCTCTAAAATAAAAACATTCTGATAAGAACCTTCGCAGTTTACGGTCGGAGACTCGTTCACATTTGATTTGATTGAAGTAAGTGAGGAACATTTGTGTAAAGTGTCTTTCCCAGGGACACAAAATTGGCTTCAGCGTAGTCTCATGACCCCGAACCCGCAACCTCACGATTGTCAGTCTGGTAGCTACACTACCGACACCACACACAACCTCACGATTGTCGGTCTGGCAGCTACACTACCGACACCACACACAACATCACAATTGTCAGTCTGGTAGCTAGACTACCGAGGTCACACACAACCTCACGATTGTCTGAGACTACCGACACCACACACAACCTCACGAGTACGAGTGTGGTGACTTAGCCACTAGACTAGCGACGTCACATTGATCACTGCAACAACCAGCTTTCGTCTGAGTCTCTGCCTACGACTGTCTTGTCATGCAGTAATGTTCCTTTTTAATTGAAAGAAAAGTCGATGTTTTTACGACCCGTGAGAAAAAATGGCTCACATCGGAGGCCGGCCTTTGTCCCAGACTCTCAGGGATAACATGATTTCTTCTTCTTCTCCAAATGTTCATCTAATTACAAATACAAGGTGATAATGATACTGAGGTGTCAATTACGGCAAAGTGGTTTCTCTGTCAGTTTTGACGACGAGTGACGTGTCAACCTTGTTAACAACAGGAAGTGGCGCCAGTTCCACACCGGCGTGCACACATTGGCCAATTCTAGGATTTGCTCCACCTGTGTGAGAAGTCAATACCTGACCTAAGATTACAACCTGGCAGCTGTAGATGAGCACTGGGGGTCGATCACGTTGATAATGACACGAACACCTGAGATGATTTATCTACTGGAGACATGACAGGTCTTTGTGCTACGTGTCACGGGAGAGTAGAGAGTCAGTTAATGAGACATCATTATTGTCAGTCCATAGCAAATAACAAAGTTTGCCTTTCCTGAGTTTTTCAGAACAGACGGTGTAAATGTCAAATTCTAATTGGCAAAATTTATTTTTTTAAACGTTCCAATTATGGGCTCCGACAACGCTTTGTGCGGTTGCTGATTAGAATTAGTTTTTTAATGTTCCTGTATTGGTGTAAATTTCTTGTTTCATGGGATTTGGTTATTTAATTACTCTTGCAATTTTCTTAATGAGTAGGGGTGTATGCTTGCAATAGTTTAAAACATCCCCAAAAGATACCAAACAATGTCCGGGTAGTTAAAGTCACAGAACACAAAAAGGAGAGTCACGATAAAACGTTCCGCTTTCTCTCTATTCTAAACGAACATCACACAATGTCATCGGTTCAAGATTCAGGAGCGTGCGCACCGAACTGCACTTCAAGCCAGTCTCAGGCGACATTTTATTCCGCCCTAGAGGAACATCGATACTTCCTTTTTATAAAGAATATCATCTATTTGATTAGCCTCAGTGTAGCCTTGTTCGGAATTCTTGCAAATCTCTTCAGTATGGAAATATTTCGACGCATAGGCATATCAGAGAGTCCTACATCTATGACTCTTTTTGCTTTGACTCTCTCTGATTTATTCACGCTAGTGCTTTTCTCCGTTCTTGGGGTTCTCAAATTTCCTAGATTTCAATACATGTCTTTAATTTACACGAGTTCAACATATCACTTAGAAATTTGCTACCATGTGTGTTACAAAATATCGTCATTTTACACCGTTTATCTCATTGTAATGAAAGCCTGCTGTGTTGCTCTACCACTGAAATTCAAGTTTATCTTCAGTCTGAGAAAAGTTCTGGCAACCCTGCTTGTGATCACAATCTCCTGCCTTGCTTATAGCTCTCCAATGTTTACACTGCAGACATTTAAAGAAATATTTTTTTCTTACCAAAATAAGAGTATTACCTTTGTTATGATGAGAAAAACAGATCATTTTGACCAAGTCCTTGATGTAATGAGCCCCTTGTATTATGCAGTAGACCCCACCATCTCAATGGTCATTATCATCTCTGGTCTGCTCATCTTAACTGCCAAACTGAAGCAGGCGTCAAAATTTAGGGCATCCTCGACTCTGGAATCCGCCACATCAAAACCCAAGGACACTGAACTCTCCGGCAAAGAGCTCCGAGTGATTAAGACAGTTGTGGTTGTGGCAGCCATGTTTGTGATCTGTAACTTTCCCGTGATCGCGATCGTGTACTTAAATTATGCCATACATGAGATTGGAAGACACCGGTACATCGTCTCATATGTTGATATGGCGAGAGACAATATGCTGGTGTTTAGCGCGTCTCTCAACATTGTTGTATACGTCACTTACAACTCAAGCTACAGACAACAGGTGGTGTCTTTGTGGTCCAGACTGTTGTGCACGAGGCAAAGCCTGGAAAGGGAGGCCAGAAAAGTATAAGCTGATTTGTGTGGCCGGTGGTGGATTTGGTGTTGTCTGCTCCTCCTTTCCTGTCAGGCATCTATTGTCATTATCTCTGCTTACTGTTTTCAGTGTGTTACTCTTTATTGAATGCAGACCTTGAAAGAAGGATCAAAGCTGTGGAGATGAGATGCTTCTGAAAAATCCTTGGTATCTCATACAAAGATCAAATCACAAATGATGAAGTCAAACAACGTATCAGAAAAAAAACTTGGAACATATAATTATAATATTAATAATAATAATAATAATAATAATAATAATAATAATAATAATAATAATAATAATAATAATAATAATAATAATAATAATAATAATAATAATAATAATAATATTAAAGAAGAAGAAGAAGAAGAAGAAGAAGAAGAAGAAGAAGAAGAAGAAGAAGAAGAAGAAATAATAATAATAATAATAATAATAATAATAATAATAATAATAATAATAATAATAATAATACGAAAAATAAAAATAAAATAAATAATAAAAAGTATACCATTTGTATAGCACAAATCCCCGCTCAACAGCAAGCTCTATGCGCTTCACAATCTATACTATTACCCCAGCAGACATGAGAGCATTCTTAAACTACCTCAACTTCCTGGGAAGCATATAGTGCAAGCAGCCATTTATAGGCGCTAAATCACTAACATACTGACAAGATCTTTCGCTGTCTATGGCAAAGTAACCATTCCCATCTGGGTGAAGTGAGACAATTTGTGTAAAGTGCTTTCCCCAAGGACACAATCTTGGGCCCGCGTCTTGAAGCCCCGAACCCGCAACCTCACGATTACGAGTCCTGTAGCCTGACCACTAGACCATCGACGACACGGACCTTCTCACGCAAACTGCATTAGTATGGACACACCACCTGTTCATCCGGCCTTGGCAAGATGATCCTGCAAGGCAGCGTCCAGGGAAAAAGGAGCAGAGGCAGATCGAAGAAAGTTGGGCGGACAACATCAAGGAATGAACGGGTCTGGAATTCAAAGACACTCTCAGAAAAGCAGAAGACAGAAAGGAGTGGAGGAAGCTAGGGGCCAAATCTTCCAAAGCCCCCACGGACATCTAGTCTACGGGATAGGTGAAGGTGAAAGAACTCTCTATTAACGTCTTTTAATTTTGGCCCTAATTTATTACCTATTTGAGTAGCAAATGCTGTAAAACTCTGACTAAAACTAAATTGAGATATTAACTTTGTGTATATGAGTATGTGTATTGTAAAAATTTAAAATAGTTTGAAAACAATGACATAACAATAACTTGACAGTGCTGCAAAAAGAACTTCCTGTACATTCGTCCATCCCAGGGGTCAGCCAACGTTTCTCAAAGTGAGCCAGATAACAGAGAATGCGGAGCCCGGGCGGGGAACCTTTCTGTTCCACACAAACCACGGATGTGTTCCCTGAAGAATTTGTCAAATCATATCCGAGCATGAGTGTGTTATATTAACTAGAAGTTATGAAGTCTATAAAAGCGTGTTTCATCTGCACTGTAGAGTTCAATGAAATGATTAAGACATTTTGGTGGCCAAGTCTTGAGCACGCTACAACACATCTTCCAAGACTTTCTCCCACATGGTGGCATGGTGGCCGGCCAGACTAACTGACCCCGTGGGCCGGATGTGACCCATGAACCAGAAGATCTGACCTCGTGGGCCGGATGTGACCCATGAACCAGAAGACCTGACCTCGTGGGCCGGATGTGACCCATGAACCAGAAGATCTGACCTCGTGGGCCGGATGTGACCCATGAATCAGAAGATCTGACCTCGTGGGCCGGATGTGACCCATGAATCAGAAGATCTGACCCGTGGGCTGGATGTGACCCATGAACCAGAAGATCTGACCCCGTGGGCTGGATGTGACCCATGAACCAGAAGATCTGTCCTCGTGGGCCGGATGTGACCCACAGACCAGACAAACTGACCTCGCTGCCCCAGACAGTGGTTTGGTAACCCCGGGCCTACAATCTCCAGTGCACAGTTGACCCCCACTCAGTGCACTACAATTTGTCGCCGCTCAGTTATACGTTCCTTCTGACTTTCGTATTCTCCCGACGTCAAAGTCTCACGCCAGAGGCAAATGTCACCAACAAAACACATTTGTGGACAGGGTTCCTGGCCTACGACAAACATCTGTTTACATCCTACAGGACTGACGACAAACATCTATTTACATCCTACAGGACTGACGACAAACATCTATTTACATCCTACAGGACTGACGACAAGTAGACAAATAGACCCTGTAGAAAGGACACATCATTCTACAGGATCTAAAGCCACCTCAGTTGGAGCTGTTGGAATAAAAACCTACGAAGTTTGGAAGTGAGAGTTCGGCTTTGAAAACATTTCTATTCGGTTTTCCTGAATAATTCTGAGAGAGAACAAAGGCAAGAGGGACACATTCTTTGAGGCATCAATTCGCTTCACATTCTACAGTGGTGGGGCAATAGAGACTGGTAGAAAGTCTGGATGGTTTTGAGATGTCTATTGTCACATATTATAAATGAGTTCTTTTTCCACGAACGACAGTAACTTTTGCCAGATCTAGACCAGGTCTTGTCAATCTGTGTTCAGCCACCGCCCAATTTGTGCCACTTGTGAGAGGTTGAAAAGGTCGTACCACCCAGCTATATCTATATTATTTTTATGTTTCCTAGCGGGACATTAAAAAAACAGCA
>NW_004797673.1:130863-136507 GCF_000002075.1 Aplysia californica
ACTCTTAGCAGTCTCCCAAGAAACCACATTTCTTTTCCTTCCACGATACTCATAGCAGTCTCCCAAGAAACCACATTTCTGTTGCTTCCACGATACTCTTAGCAGTCTCCCAAGACACCACATTTCTTTTCCTTCCACGATACTCTCAGCAGTCTCCCAAGAAACCACATTTCTTTTCCTTCCACGATACTCTTAGCAGTCTCCCAAGAAACCACATTTCTGTTGCTTCCACGATACTCTTAGCAGTCTCCCAAGAAACCACATTTCTTTTCCTTCCACGATACTCTTAGCAATCTCCCAAGACACCACATTTCTGTTGCTTCCACGATACTCTTAGCAGTCTCCCAAGACACCACATTTCTGTTGCTTCTATTTTATTTTCACAGTCTTTAGTCACAAACTACTGCAGTATTGACATTTTTATTGACATTGCAACATTAATGTTTGTCTAGAATACGTCATTTTCCCGTACATTAATGTTTGTCTAGAATACGTCATTTTCCCGTACATTAATGTTTGTCTAGAATACATCATTTTCCCGTACATTAATGTTTGTCTAGAATACATCATTTTCCCGTACATTAATGTTTGTCTAGAATACGTCATTTTCCCGTACATTAATGTTTGTCTAGAATACATCACTTTCCCGTACATTAATGTTTGTCTAGAATACATCATTTTCCCGTACATTAATGTTTGTCTAGAATACATCATTTTCCCGTACATTAATATTTGTCTAGAATACATCATTTTTCCGTACATTAATGTTTGTCTAGAATACGTCATTTTCCCGTACATTAATTTTGTTGAGGACCATTATGGGTATACCAGTCTTTAATTTCAGAACAATTTGGGGGGGTGGGGGGGAGGGGCAGTCAGTTCATTGGTGTTCAGGAATTGCACAGGATAATTGTGCTGCACTCGTTGAGAGCAGTCTGATAGACTTTGTGTGTAGACGACATCAGGTCAATGATTTTGTTGTTTATTTTTTAGACTGTTTGACTTGAAGGAGCTACTGTGGCCCTTTCTGACAGCCATTGCAATTAATTTTCCACATTGTCTGCGAAATTGGGAAAAACTGGGTTGATGAGGGTTTCAATAGAAGTAGAAACTTTTCTGAGTTTGAGAACACTGATTATGTCTGGTTCAACGTACAACTGATTTCCTTCCGTTTCCAAAATCCAATAATAATTAGGAAAATGAGTGTTTTTCCAAGTCACCGTGTAAGTGAACACTGATGTTTGTTGTGAGGTTCAGCTACTAGGTAACTCTCTCTACGAGATCTGCAACATCTCAACTGTAGGCGCCCAAAGAAGATTGGTTATTTCCGGCGGAAGAGCAATTTCTATATCATGGAAAACGAAATATGTGAGGCAGCGTGGTGGAATCAGGCTCTCGTCAATTTTGGGACATGTAGAGTTATTGGTATCATCTTAAAGCTTGTTCACTTGTCTTTATTTGGATGGGAAAAAAATATTCGTTTATCTTGAATACAAGTCGAGATATTTGAGAATGAAGGGCATGGTGGTCACCTGTTTTCAGAGGTAAAATTAGTGAGAAAATGGCCGCCAAAGATACGTTATTTCCTTAGCTTAAGAGTCCGAGGTAACTGAAAATTTATGTTTTTTGTGCCTTTCATCAACGTTTTTCAGAAAAATCCTCACAGAAATGAGTTCTTTAATGGGTATGAAAGGTGTTGAGCAAACAACTCCAAAATTTTATAAAAATTCACAAACCTGCGGAAAAATGCAAGTCTCTTCACTTTGACTATATTGACGAGAGCCTGATTCCTCCACGCTATCTCACATATGTCTTGAACTCTGCATTGAAATGATGAACGGGAAAATCGTAAACGGCCAATAGTGTTTTCTATTGTTCTAAATATATTAGGCCAATGCAAGAACTAATTAAAAGAAACTTAGCTTGGTCTTTGAACTACATTCAGTAATTTTTTCATGGTTCTGCGTTCCGTAGTTTATTTTGAGCTATAGAAAACACCCATCCACATGTACACAATTATAGACACCTAGCTCTCGCCGTAAATTTCCTGTCATCCTAGTTTTCTGCACGGGAAATTTCAAAATTATGCAAGAATTATGCAAGGATTCAGACCATGTCTGACCCTTTTCTATACTGCTTTAGAAATATAAGCACCAGTTAATCATAAGCTGAGAAGAAGCTGTAGAGACACAGTAAATTATTTTTTTTACAAACCAACAATTAGCGGCGTACACTTTATATTTGGGTTCTGAAACACGAGCTGAGGACATAAAATACTAGCAAAAAGTGTGACCCATAGAAATGAGACACCATTGTATGATTTCAAATTCTGAACTGGCAGTTTGAGCTATTTCATTTGTACATTTGTAGCAGGCGCGGTTCGTCCATAGAGCACGGCCGTGCAGTGGCGCAGAAACATCTCTTCATGTTCCATGACGTAAAGCACACACGGCCGTGCAGTGGCGCAGAAACATCTCTTCATGTTCCATGACGTAAAGCACACACAAACATAAAAAAGGAGCCAGAAACAAACACTAGCCAAATATCATATCAAAACAAGGTCCTCACTGGCGCCATAACAGTCATTTCGGTGTCTATGGTACCGTGAAACATCTACTATGTCATGCCAAAGTACACGCGCTTTAATTAAACATAATAGGAGATTCTCAACACCCAAGAAACATAGCCCACAGCAGACAGTCTAAAAGACTCTTTATGCCGATAATCTTGCTCTCAGGCAGACACATCACAGCACGATAGTAGGAGCAGGGAAATTAAATGAAGACCTCAAGAGGCTCCACAATTACTGTCAGAAATGGAAACTTAAAATAAACTGCACGAAAACAGTATACACCATCTCCACGAAGAACCATAAAGCAGCCAAAGAAAATCTCAAACTAAAGATAGGAAATGAAAGTCTCCCCAAAGAAGAACATCCAACTTACCTAGGAATCAAACTTGACCTTAGGCTAACCATGAAAAGCCAAGTGGAGAACATAAGGAACAAGGCAAAAAAAAGACTCCAACTTTTAAAGAAACTCGCAAGCAGTTCATGGGGATCAGACAAACAAACTCTGAGAGCTCTATACCTGGGTTATGTCCGATCTTCCCTGGAATACAGCAATAGCCTACTCACTATGTGCAGTACAACTACTTGCAACCCCCTTGACAAGGTCCAAAACAATACCCTTTTTTATAAATGGTGGCATGAGATCCACACCTACCGCCGCGTGCGAAATCCTTGCAAATGTTGAACCCCTGGGAATCCGCAGAGATAAAGCAGTTTTGGAGCTACATGAAAGAACTAAAAGAATGTGCCCCAACCACCCAAACAGGAAATTAGTAGAAACATGGAAACCAAAGAAACGAATTCAACAAAAGTCAATCATGCATCTCATCACAGAACTAATGGAGAGTCACCATCTACCACAAAACAGAAAAGAACCCAAAAGAGTCAACCAAAACATCCCTCCCCACCTTTCTTTAAAAAAGCCAATCAGTACAACATCTCTCAAAGACAAGAGCACAAAATCTTCAGACCCAGTGACGCTGATGTTTGCATCACATCAAACAATCGACAGCTATTCAGATGACTGGATACACGTCTATACGGACGGCTCAGCATTCAAAGGCACAACCAAAGCCGGATATGGAATACTAATACAGTACCCAGATGGAAGTTCCAATGAGATCTCTGCGGCCTGTGGAAAGAAATGCAGCAACTACATTACAGAAATGATGGCAATTGAAACAGCACTGTACCATCTCCGCATAGTTATTGACACTCATCCCGGAAAAGCACAGAGCATTGTGATTTTCACTGACTTACTATCAGTATTACAAGCCATAGAAAATGACCATCATCTAAACCAAGATTTGACCTATATACTGTTTGGATCCCATCATCTGATAACATCCTGTGGCATCAACCTAGTAATGCAGTGGGTCCCCGGACACTCAGATATACCTGGAAATGACAGAGCAGACACACTCGCCACACGGGGATCTAGACAGGAACAACCCAACACTCCAACTTCATACAACACTGCAAAACAAATCATCAAAAGTAACAACAAACAAGATTGGACGAACAGATGGGCCCTGGGAAAAACAGGCAGAGCAGTTTTCAAACATATGACCACAACAAAAAGGAATGACAATATCAACCACCTTCAGAGAAAGAAACAGACCACGATCTTCGAACTACGAACAGAACATCTACAGCTCAACTTCCACCTGAACAGAATAAACCCGGAACTTCCCCCAATGTGTCCCTTGTGTGACTATGCATATGAAACTGTGGAGCATCACCTGTTCAACTGCACAGCCCTAAATAACATCAGAGCTACCCTTCTCCCTCCGAGACCTAACATTGACAACACACTCTATGGAACATTACAGCAACTGCAGCAAACCTGCACTTATCACTACATGGCATTGGACAGAAGGGCGAGAGCCCAGCTGTTGCTGCATCGATAACAACAACAACAACAACACCCACAAAACATAGCCCACAACAGGCAGTCTTAAAATAAACGCGATAGACTGTACACTATTCTATGCCAAAATTATGTGATCCCCGGAGCAGTCCAGCAGAGTGTTCACGTGAATTATGATTGGTTCATTGTCTTGCCACTATTTTAGGTGACTCAGTGACCGTGAACCTGAGGGGAGGTGAACGTGACATACTTAAGTCACCGTCCATTGAGTGGTGCCTTTGAATGGTTTTGTAGTGGAGTGGTGAAAGTTATTACCTGAGTGACCATATTTAGTTCTAGAAATAAAAGCGACAAATAAAAAGAATTAAAATAAAAGCATAACGGCATAAGGCCCTCCTCCACCAAACCACAAACCCTAAAAGTAAAAACCATGCCATTTACTATGCCCTTGACTATCTTCAACCTGCGAAAGCTTAATTGTTCACGCCCAGTTTTTAGCCCCACGAGCCGCCCCTGATTTGTAGCAGATTACACAAACTTTACTCTCTATTCTTTTGACCAGGCAGCCAGTAAAGGCCTTTCAGGATTGATGTTACATGATCAAACATTTTCTTTTGAACTATCAATTATGCTACATAATTCTGTGCTGCCAAAATTCGTTAGATGAGGAAAGCGCTGTAGCACATTTTTCCATTTTTGCTGAGACACAAATGTAATCTTGAAATCGCGTCTAGATCTCTATACGTGTAGAATGAAGATCAAGTTTGTTTACAAAAAAACAAAAAAAACCTTCTGGCGAGAGGGAGATCACTCTAACGTTGTCAGCTCGGTTCAGTTTATTTTATTTTCACAATTCTACATCTGATATCACAATAATGCAGAAAACATCTTTAAAAATCAACATTTCGCGGCAGTGCCGCGCGTGAAGTTCTGCGCGTGATTGATCCATTTTTCTGCCATCGCCTCGTGGTTCCAGCGCCCGCAGAAAACTACGAGGAATGTGGAAAAAACAAAGATACACATAATATACCTACCTTATGCCGTAAATACAGAGATATACGTGATATACCTACCTTATGCCGTAAATACAGAGATATACATAATGTTCTTACCTCATGTCGTAAATACAGAGATATACATAATGTTCTTACCTCATGTCGTAAATACAGAGATATACATAATGTTCTTACCTCATGTCGTAAATA
>NW_004797673.1:136607-144368 GCF_000002075.1 Aplysia californica
GTCTAGAATACGTCATTTTCCCGTACATTAATGTTTGTCTAGAATACATCATTTTCCCGTACATTAATTTTGTTGAGGACCATTATGGGTATACCAGTCTTTAATTTCAGAACAATTGGGGGGCGGGGCAGTCAGTTCATTGGTGTTCAGGAATTCCACATTGTTTTCAAACTATTTTTTTTTACAATACACATACTCATATACAAAAAAGTGAATATCTCCATTTCGTTAAAGTCAGAGTTTTACAGCATTTGCTACACAAAAAGGTGACAAATTAGGGCCAAAAGTTAAAGACGTCAACAGAGAGTTCCTTCACCTTCACCTATCCCGTAGACTGGATGTCCGTGGGGGCTTTGGAAGATTTGGCCGCCAGCTTCCTCCACTCCTTTCTGTCTTCAGCTTTTCTGAGAGTGTCTTTGAATTCCAGACCCGTTCATTCCTTGATGTTGTCCGCCCAACTCTTCTTCGATCTGCCTCTGCTCCTTTTTCCCTGGACGCTGCCTTGCAGGATCATCTTGGAAAAGCCGGATGAACGGGTGATGTGTCCATACCAATGCAGTTTGCGTGAGAAGGTCCGTGGCGTCGGTGGTCTAGTGGTCAGGCTACAGGACTCGTAATCGTGAGGTTGCGGGTTCGGGGCTTCAAGACGTGGGCCCAAGATTGTGTCCTTGGGAAAGGCACTTTACACAAATTGTCTCACTTCACCCAGATGGGAATGGGTACTTTGCCATAGACAGCGAAAGATCTTGTCAGTATGTTAGTGTTTTAGCGCCTATAAATGGCTGCTTGCACTGTATGCTTCCCAGGAAGTTGAAGTTGTTTAAGAATGCTCTCATGTCTGCTGGGGTAATAGTATAGATTGTTAAGCGCATAGAGCTCCCTGTTGAGCGGGGATTTGTGCTATACAAATGCTATATATATTTATTTATTTTTAAATTATTATTATTATTATTATTATTATTATTATTATTATTATTATTATTATTATTATTATTATTATTATTATTATTACATGGTCCAAATTCTTTTTCGATCCGTTGTTTGACTTCATCATTTGTGATGTGATCTTTGTATGAAATACCAAGGATTTTTCAGAAGCATCTCATCTCCACAGCTTTGATCCTTCTTTCAAGGTCTGCATTCAATAAAGAGTAACACAGGTCCTATCGGAGACGGACGTTAAACTAGGAGGTCCCGCCAATTGAATAACCTAATAGTGTTGATAGGGGCGTTAAACCTATACCATTTCACAATTTTTCAGAGAATATCACCTTGAAAAACAGTAAGCAGAGATAATGACAATAGATGCCTGACAGGAAAGGAGGAGCAGACAACACCAAATCCACCACCGGCCACACAAATCAGCTTATACTTTTCTGGCCTCCCTTTCCAGGCTTTGCCTCGTGCACAACAGTCTGGACCACAAAGACACCACCTGTTGTCTGTAGCTTGAGTTGTAAGTGATGTATACAAAAATGTTGAGAGACGCGCTAAACACCAGCATATTGTCTCTCGCTATTTCAACATATGAGACGATGTACCGGTGTCTTCCAATCTCATGTATGGCATAATTTAAGTACACGATCGCGATCAAGGGAAAGTTACAGATCACAAACATGGCTGCCACAACCACAACTGTCTTAATCACTCGGAGCTCTTTGCCGGAGAGTTCAGTGTCCTTGGGTTTTGATGTGGCGGATTCCAGAGTCGAGGATGCCCTAAATTTTGACGCCTGCTTCAGTTTGACAGTTAAGATGAGCAGACCAGAGATGATAATGACCATTGAGATGGTGGGTTCTACTGCATAATACAAGGGGCTCATTACAGATATGACTTGGCGATAATGATTTGTTTTTTTCGACATCACATAGGTAATACTCTTATTTTGGTAAGAAAAAAACATTTCTTCAAATGTCTGCAGTGTAAGCATTGGAGAGCTATAAGCAAGGCTGGAGATTGTGATCATAAGCAGGGTTGCCAGAACTTTTCTCAGACTGAAGATAAACTTGAATTTCAGTGGTAGAGCAACACAGCAGGCTTTCATTACAGTAAGATAAACGGTGTAAAATGTCGACATTTTGTAACACACATTGTAGCAAAATTCTAAGTGATATGTTGAACTCGTGTAAATTAGAGACAGGTATTGAAATCTAGGAAATAATTCGAGAACCCAAAGAACGGAGAAAAGCACGAGCGTGAATAAATCAGAGAGAGTCAAAGCAAAAAGAGTCATAGATGTAGGACTCTCTGATATGCCTATGCGTCGAAATATTTCCATACTGAAGAGATTTGCAAGAATTCCGAACAAGGCTACACTGAGGTTCATCAAATAGATGATATTCTTTATAAGAAGGAAGTATCGATATTCCTCTATGGCGGAATAATCTGTCGTCTGAGACTGGCTTGAAGTGCAGTTCGGTGCGCACGCTCCTGAATCTTGAACCGATGACATTGTTTGATGTTCGCTTAGAAAAGAGAGAAAGCGGAACGTTTTATCGTGACTCTCCTTTTTGTGTTATGTGACTTTAACTACCAGGACATTGTTTGGTATCTTCTTGGGGATGTTTTAAACTATTGCAAGCATACACCCCTACTCATTAAGAAAATTGCAAGAGTAATTAAATAACCAAATCCCATGAAACAAGAAATTTACACTAATACAGGAACATTAAAAAACTAATTCTAATCAGCAACTGAACAAAGCGTTGTCGGAGCTCCATAATTGGAACGGTTTTTTTATATAAAGTTTGCCGATTAGAATTTGACATTTACACCGTCTGTTCTGAAAAACTCAGGAAAGGCAAACTTTGTTATTTGCTATGGATTGACAATAATGATGTCTCATTAACTGACTCTCTACTCTCCCGTGACACGTAGCACAAAGACCTGTCATGTCTCCAGTAGATAAATCATCTCAGGTGTTCGTGTCATTATCGACGTGATCGACCCCCGGTGCTCATCTACAGCTGCCAGGTTGTAATCTTAGGTCAGGTATTGACTTCTCACACAGGTGGAGCAAATCCTAGAATTGGCCAATGTGTGCACGCCGGTGTGGAACTGGCGCCACTTCCTGTTGTTAACAAGGTTGACACGTCACTCGTCGTCAAAACTGACAGAGAAACCACTTTGCCGTAATTGATACCTCAGTATCATTATCACCTTGTATTTGTAATTAGATGAACATTTGGAGAAGAAGAAGAAACCATGATGGCCCTGAGAGTCTGGGACAAAGGCCAGCCTCCGATGTGAGCCATTTTTTCTCACGGGTCGTAAAAACATCGACTTTTCTTTCAATTAAAAAGGAACTTTACTGCATGACAAGACAGTCGTAGGCAGAGACTCAGACGAAAGCTGGTTGTTGCAGTGATCAATGTGACGTTGCTAGTCTAGTGGCTAAGTCACCACACTCGTACTCGTGAGGTTGTGTGTGGTGTCGGTAGTCTAGTTACCAGACTGACAATTGTGAGGTTGTGTGTGGCGTCGGTAGTGTAGCTATCAGACTGACAATTGTGAGGTTGTGTGTGGCGTCGGTAGTCTAGCTACCAGACTGACAATCGTGAGGTTGCGGGTTCGGGGTTATGAGACTACGCCGGGGCCTATGTTGTGTCCCTGGGAAAGACACTTTACACGAATGTTCCTCACTTACTTCAACCAAATTAAATGTGAACGAGTCTCCGACCGTAAACTGCGAAGGTTCTTATCAGAATGTTTTTATTTTAGAGCGTACAGAATGGCAGCGTGCACTGTATACCTCCCAGAAAGTCGAGATTGTTTCATAATGTTATCGAGCGGGCGGGGAAGAAATATACGGGGCATCACTACACACGCATCCTCATGTCACAGGCAAGCAGTCTAATTGCAGATAAGAGAGATTTGCTAGACTTCTATAAATTATGTGATGACAAATCAACAGAACGGTGTCGAATGGCAGCTGAACTGGCACGCCGAGTACAAAGAGATAAGTCTGGCTCTTGGGGAAAAGAATTGCTGGAAATTAGCTGAAATCTTCACACAAATTAACAAAGGAAAAGAACAGAAGTTAATGCGTATTAAATCTATAGTCAGACGCAATTATTTTTTTGACGCATCAAAACAAAAAAATATATTATGTTTAGCGTCAAAATTGGGAATAAATGAATGAATTTTTATCAAAATGTGTTTTTCTCAGAAAAGCCGTTAAAAGTTTCCTTAGGGCGGCCTCTAGTTGTTGCCCTAGTGTCCCTGTGTAGTTCTTGTACAGGTGTCAGGTCAGGGGCAGACATTGACGATCGTGGTACCTTGTGTGTACTTCTTCCAGCATAGAACGCTCTAAGTATCCGTCTACGTGTGTGTTATTTATGGCATAGGTGGAGTAATAATATAGTGTAAAGCGCATAGAGCCTGCTGTTGAGCGGGGATATGCGCTATACAAATGCTATCTTTTTTTCTTCTTTTTTTTATATCATGTATATCTCTGTATTGACGACATAAGGTAGGCATATCACGTATATTTCTGTATTGATGACATAAGGTAGGTATATCACGTATATCTCTGTATTTACGACATGAAGTAGGTATATCACGTATAATATCTCTGTATTTACGACATAAGGTAGGTATATTATGTGTATCTTCGTTTTTTCCACATTCCTCGTAACTTTCTGCGGGTGCTGGAACCACGAGGCGGTGGCAGAAAAATGGATCAATCACGAGCGGAACTTCACGCACAGCACGACCGCGAAATGTTGATTTTTTGAGAATTTTTCTGCATTATTGTGATATCAGATGTAGAATTGGGAAACTAAAATAAACTGAACCGAGCTGACAACGTTAAAATAATATTACAAACTTGATCTAGATAGATATGTCGTTCATATGACCGCTTGCAGTTGCAAGCGCCGTTAAATCTCTACTAAAACAAATTAAAAAGATCTAGATAATACATTCTTCACTCCATATGTATAGAAACCTAGACGGGATTTCAAGATTGCATGAACGTCTCAGCAAAAATTGGAAAAATGTGCAACAGCGCTTTCCTCATCTAACGAATTTTGGCAGCACAGAATTGTGGAGCATAATTGATGGTTCAAAAGAAAAAGTTTGATCATGTAACATCAATCCTGAAAGGCCTTTACCTGCTGCCTGGTCAAAAGAATAGAGAGTAAAGTTTGTGTATTCTGCTACAAATCAGGGGCAGCAAGTGGGGCTAAAAAATAGGCGTGCACAATTTAAGCTATTGTAGGTTGAAGATAGTCAAGGGCATAGTAAATGGGATGGTGTATACTTTTAGAATCGTTGGATTGGTGGAGGACAGCCTTATCCCGTTATGCTTTTATTTTCATTCTTTTTATTTGTCGTTTTGATTTTTAGAACTAAATCTGGTCACTCAATATAATAACTTTCACCTCTCCACTACAAAACCATTCAAAGGCACCACTGAAAGGACGGTGACTTAAGTATGTCACGTTCACCTGCCTCAGGTTCACGGTCACAGAGTCACTTAAAATAGTGGTGAAACAATGAACCAATCAGAATTCACTTAAGCACTCTACTGGACTGCTCCAGGGATCGCATAATTTCAGCATAGAATAGTGTACAGTCTATCACGTTTTATTTAGACAGTCTGCTGTGGGCTATGTTTTGTGGGGGTTGAGAATGTCCTATTATGTTTGGTTAAAGGGCGTGGACTTTGGCATGACATAGTAGATGTTTCACGGTACCATAGACATAGAAATGACTGTTATGGCGCCAGTGAGGACCTTGTTTTGATATGATATTTGGCTAGTGTTTGTTTCTGGCTCCTTTTTTTATCTTATCTTTGTGGCACTGCACGACCGTGCTCTATGGACGAACCGCGCCTGCTACAAATGTATACATGAAATAGCTCAAATTACCAGCTCACCTGATTTTGAAATTATACAAGAGTGTCTCTTTTCTATGGGTCACACTTTTTACTGATAATATTTTATACTCTCAGCTTGTGTTTCAGAACAAAAATACAGAGTGTACGCTGCTAATTGTCGGTTTGTAAAAATAAATTTACTGTGTCTCTAGAGCTTCTTCTCAGCTTATGATTAACTGGTGCGTATGTTTCTAAAGCAGTATAGAAAAGGGATAGACATGGTCACAATCTTTGCAGAATTTTTACAAAAGTTTTGCAAAAATTGGTCAGTTTTGGCGTAAATTCTGTGCAGAATTTTGAAATTTCTCTTAAAGAAAACATAACAGGAAATTTACGGCGAGAGCTAGGTATCTATAATTGTGTACATGGGGATGGTTGTTTTCTATAGCTCAAAATAAACTACGGAACGCAGAACCATGAAAAAATTACTAAAGGTAGTTCAAAGACCGAGCTAAGTTTCTATTAATACACTAAGTTCTTGCATTGGCCTAAAAAAATAGAACAATAGAAAACACTATCGGCCGTTTACGATTTCCCCGTTCGTCATTTCAATGCAGAGTTCAAGACATATTTCGTTTTCCATGATATAGAAATTGCTCTACCGCCGGAAATAACCAATCTTCTTTGGGCGCCTACAGTTGAGATGTTGCGGATCTCGTAGAGAGAGTTACCTAGTAGCTGAACCTCACAACAAACATCAGTGTTCACTTACACGGTGACTTGGAAAAACACTTATTTTCCTAATTATTATTGGACTTTGGAAACGGAAGGAAATGAGTTGTATGTTGAACCAGACATAGTCAACGTTCTCAAACTTAGAAAAGTTTCTACTTCTATTGAAACCCTCATCAACCCAGTTTTTCCCAATTTCGCAGACAATGTTGAAAATTAATTGCAATGGCTGTCAGAAAGGGCCACAGTAGCTCCTTCAAGTCAAACAGTCTAAAAAATAAAAAAATCAAAAAATCATGGACATGACGTCGTCAACACCCAAAGTCTATCAGTCTACTGCTCTCAACGAATGCAGCACAACTATCCTGTGGAATTCCTGAACACCAATGAACTGACTGCCCCCCTCCCCCAATAAAAAATTATTTTTTTTAATGTTCTGAAATTAAAAACTGGTATGCCGGTATTGGTCCTCAACAAAATTAATGAATGGGGAAATGATGTATTATAGACTACAATTAATGTTGCGATGTAAATAAAAATGTCAATACTGCAGTAATTTAAACAGGTATTTGATTGAATCAAGATGGTTCAATTCTATACCTGAAAAAAAAATGAAACTCACCTAAGACTGGTGTACATCGTCCAAAACCTGTGGATATACAACGTACAACATTCCTGGTTTGACTGTTGGGTGCCAAGATGTGAACAACATCTTTATCTCCTGTTTGGGACATGGCTGCATACAACATTCCGTGTGAAAATAGTGTCCATGTGAGATCTAGGCCAACTGTAGGAAGAGACTGTCCCTGAGCTTTATTAATTGTAAAGGCAGAACATGGTCTGAGGGGAAATTGTTTTCATTGAAATAGAAAAGGTAGTCCACTGTCTGTTGGTTGAAGTATGGTTCGAGGAATCCAGAGTTTTTCATTCTTGAATGGTCAAGAAAAGATTTCAACCTCGACGACGGTTGTCATGGTTTGCGTTACAACACATCTTGTACTTTTAATTTCAGGGTGTCTTTGTCTCTTAGCCACAGAGCCACGGCACAGCCTCTCAATTAGAATCTATCACAGACTTAGCCACAGCACAGGTGCCAGGTTGGGGAAAAGGTTGAACTTATGATGAAATGTATCCAAAACAGAAGTACTACGACTGTCATCAGAAACTACGCCCATCACTCTTTATGGAGAACACCTTTTAGCTATACA